>NW_025940366.1:41583-47478 GCF_000764305.2 Hyalella azteca
GACCAGTAGTTCAATTTGGTGGCAAAGACTAATAAAACCATGGATAAATCCTGTCTCTTATACACATCTAGATGTGTATAAGAGACAGGTCTCGCTGGGCGCGTCTCTGGAGATACCCTGCAGCGCCAGCGGCTTCCCGACACCCAGTGTCACATGGAGGAAGCAAACGCGTTAGTAAAGAATTTAAATACCAACTTAACTAAACTAATTGTTTTTAACTAAAACCTAAACTTTTAATTCACACATGGAGTAAGTTCATGGAGGAAGCAAACGAGTCAGTAGGAACATTAATCTGGATGAGAGCTTTGAGTTTGCCACAAAAGCCTCTCTCTTCTGAAAGTAGTTCATGCAAATCCGTTATATTGTTCATTTCCTGACTCTTTTTAACAAGGATGCATACATTTCATCTTTCGATGAAATACATGTAGCAATAACAATGGCAATTTTAATATTTTCATCCATTTTAAATCATAATTATTACCTTTTACAGCTTCGGGTAACTGGGGTGATATCAGCGGCGGTTTAATGCCTGCGAAAACTGCGACTCCCTTACACGAGGATGTCGGCTACGACAGCGGCATCACTTACCGAGGCAGCGAGTTTTCCTCCAACACCTTCGGCGAAGGTGGGCGCTCGTTGGTGGTGGTGGAGGCTATTCAAGACCACGGCGGACGCTATCTCTGTCAGGCCAGCAACGGCGTTGGTGCTGGACTCTCCAAAGTCATCACTATCGTCGTACATGGTCTGGCTCCTGCTATAAAAAATTTTCTCTCGTCACGAAACGTTTTTACTGCAACTGAGTGGTTTATTGCAGCTATTGCGATAGAATTTTTCGTTGATCATATATGAGAAAGTCATGAGAATACAGTAAAAAATTTAATGATCAATGAATATTCGTTGACAGGATTCCGTTTACACAAACTTATCAAGTTCCCTCACTTTGGATTACGATTTAATACATAAATGTTTTCTTCAATAGCCGTATCTTCCTAATGCTCCCATTCCTAATTTGGTCCCACAGAGCCGCCGACATTTTCAACCTCTGAGCGGCGCGTGGAGGTGGCGGTGGGTGGAAAAGCAACCTTCATATGCCAGGCTCGTGGAGACGCTCCCCTGACCCTACGCTGGCTAAGGAACAACTTCACTATTTCTTCCGATGCAAGGTGGGTAACTACCTCCATTCATCTAATCATTCAAATGGTAGGTTAATGTAACTCCGCTATGCTCACTTCTGCTAGACAAGTGCATGTAACTCCGCTATGCTCCCTACCCTTACCATTGCGTATTGGTGAGTGTAACTAAAACTTGCTTAACGCTAATAGGGAAGTGTGCTATTAACAAAGCTTCCCTCTAATCTTAATAAGAAGTTATCATAATTCTCCCAGTTCTATTTACTTTTTCACGTTTGAACCACCACCTTGTTTATATTTTCACTACTCCAGGTACAGCGTAGAGAGCGCTGATGACAAAGTAGAGTCAAATGGACGCGAGCTTCGTCTGACAATACATCGAACCGAGGCCACTGATGGCGGCGACTACCACTGCATGGCGACCAACGGACACGGCACTAACTCTGCCCTGCATCATCTGCTGGTGCAAGGTCGAACTAAATTTTGGAAAGTGTTAATAATTTCAGGTGATGAAAGATTTTGCGGTGATAAGCTCTGAATACTTACCTACCTTTTAGCGGGCACTTACTTCGTCTAGTGCAAGATACTAGATAGTAGTGTATACTGCGTAGGCAGTTGTGTAGTATGAGCTTAACATAGATGTTTATGATGTCCAGTATTATATGTTGCCGTAAGTTTGCGAAATTAAAGCATGACACTATGTAGTAGAGTAGAAATGTATGATACGTAAGTCTCACTACTTATTTAAACGATGGCCTTACAGACGTGCCCGCACCTCCATTGGCCGTAACCGTGGCAGAGACGACGTCGCGCTCCCTGACGCTCACCTGGCAGGAAGCGACGTCACCTCACGGGTCAGACGTGCCCGTCAGAAGATACGTCGTCCTCCTTACCTCCGACCGCGGTCAGTCTTGCTAGGATATTTGCAGAGTGAATGAACTTTTGATTTTGACTGGTATGTGAAGGCCATTCTATAAAAATCTTCTCTCAAGCTAAAAATTTTCAAAGTGATCGAAATTATGGCTCAGATCGAAATTCTATTCCTTTGGGTCTGATGACGCACCTGATGTAACCTCTGACAATGCTGGAAATACCTTATATAATTTGCGCAATATCATTTCTTTGCATTTATTGTCAACAACTGAATAGTGCACTAAATTTATTATTACTCCAGACATACCGAAGGAAGTGGCAGTGCATTCGACACCCGCGAAGTTGACCGATCTGGTGCCGGCCACGCGCTACTTCTTGCGCGTCGCGGCCGAGAACAGCGTGGGCAGAAGCGACCTCACTGACGTGCTCACGGCGACGACCCTGGATGAGCCTCCCACTGGGCATCCTAGGAACGTGAAGGTGTGTGGTTACTTCGATTGGAAAGTCTCGGGGACGCCCCAGGAATGTGAAGGTGTGTGGTTACTTACGTTTCTCTTTACTTGGAAACCTCCTTGGTGCCCAACAACTGTAGGGAGTTTTTGACGCTCATGCGGAGCCTACAAGTATCAAGAAGTGGAAGAAGTGGAATTGTTATTGGATCATTCATTCTTAAGAGTAAGCTTCTCTTACGAGTATAACATGGTATTGGTGCGACTAAATGTCACAGTAATTAATTATTTAGAAACAACAGCTGGGAAAACCAAGGTAAAGCCCGTTTCATTAAACAAAACTGACAATTATTCCTGTTTGATTTAAAACTTTCTCGAATTCTATCTAAGATCTGCAAACCTCTCAGGCTCTGAGTTCAACTTCAACGGCTCTGCGACTCCAGTGGGAACCTCCGTTGCCCAACACAACCCATGGCAAAATACTAGGCTATTATCTTGGGCACAGAGAAAACAGGTTCGTTGAATACATCGATGTTGGGTGTCAATAATGATTCTTCTTTACTTCAGTTTAACTAAACTTGCTGGAAAATTACGCTTGAGCCTCATTACTCCTATGAGAATATTGCGCCTGTGTCTAGCGTTGTAGATCCAAAAAAGCTGTCAATCACTCATAAAATTGAAACCAGCTGTAGGAAAAGTTTGAGAAAAGTTTTATCAGAGTAAAATCAAATACTATTCCAAAACTGACCTAGTACTAGCAGCACAATCGTCCTCATTCGAATTCCTCATTGACTCGTTCCATATTGGAATAACCATAAGCACTTGTGTTGCCAGAGCCGAATGGTCCGCCCGAGCACGTGGCTTGCGAGCCGCTGTCGTCGCACAGTTTGCTGGTCAGATGGACACCACCGCCGCCGGAGCGAGCCAACGGCATCATTACAAGTTACAGAGTTGCCTACCGCCAACTACATGAAACGGGTTAGAACAAGTTCTTCCTTTGGTTTGAATTATCTGCATAAGCACCATTGTTTTAATGAATTTAGAAAATTTTTTACAAATTCAAAATAGGAAATGAAAATTCTAGGCTTCACAACTTTTTTATTGATCTATCCTCTCCCTCGAGACGGATCAGCCTCGAATCTACCACAAAACGAATCTACCACGAATATGCCTCAAATCAATTATCACGACCTCCCTTTAGCATATACTTCTTATTATAACGCAGAATTGACGGAAACGGACTCCGAGATGCTGCCTGGAAGAGTGATTCACAAATCAAACTCGGGCTTTGGTATCCCAAAGTCACTTCAAAGCCTCCCCCTGGCCTTCTCTTCCTCGGTGGGCACAAGCGGGGACGGTGGCGTGTTGGTGGTGGTGGAGGATCAACAGGCACGACTGGTGTCGCTCAGAGCTTACACTAACTACAGCGTCTCTATCTCTGCCGCCACCGCTGTGGGTGTCGGCGTCCCTAGTGACCCCATCGTCTGCTCCACCCTCGAGGACGGTAGGGACGGCTGTCTTAATATCCTGCCAATGAAACTGAAAAGAGCAGGTGTTTTTCTTTGTTTAAAATATCCATTTTTCAGACCACCATTCTATTGAGGGCCGTAGCCCTCAGCTAGGTACAATCTGGTTATCAAATCTCTAATATTATTGTAACATCTTGGGAAACAAAACATTGTCTTGATTAACTAAAATTTTTTCCGATTCATTGTCATTAATTTACATCCACAACGCTCACTTATCAGTGCCGTCACCTCCGGAGGCTATCAAGATCGTAGCTGCAGGCCGCAGTAGCGCCATCGTGTCGTGGCGGTTGCCTAAAGAAACTCGGGGACGAATTACGAGCTACGCCGTAAGATGGCGCTGTGGGCCGCGCTCGGCGGAGACTCGTACTGTTGATCCAAACGAGGACCATTTTACGATCACGGGCTGCCTTGACTCCAAAGTGGAGGTTTGGTACCGAAATTTCGTGCTAACGGTCTGTGTTGATTTTTTTTTTAATTTCTGGCAGCCCATAATGACAAATTTACTTCCAGGAGCTGCCTCGTCTCTAAATATGGTCAGATGCTAGATCACTGCCGGATGTCGACTAAACACATTTCGATATATTTCTACTAAATTGAAGATTTTCGTTGTACGTGCTCTGATTGCATGATTCTGGTCAATTTTGCATGTGGTTTTCTAAATTCTCCCAAGTAATTATCGTGAGATATTCAAACATAACCATTCTAAAGGTAACGATTTGTGGGCTGTCTTCTTGTAGGCGTGGGTGGCAGCAGACACGAGCGTCGGCAGAGGCAAGGAGTCTAACAGCGCAACGACCACCACCAGCGTCAGCGGTAACATTGCATTAAAACTGTTGCAATTTTATTATAAAGTGAAGAAATGCTCACAACATTATTACTTTCCGTTAAATTTTATTCCTCCATTATCGTTCAAAATTTGGTGGCATGCGCTTGGAAATGTTTTTCCTTATTTGAATGAAGTCTTTTTAAAGCTTGTTGTAAACAAATTTGTCACTTTCACTATATATTCATACGACATTCTGTGACGTGAATTCAAGTCCTTATACCAGTACTCAAGAATCGAATCAATCTAAATTAGGATATTATTCTAGGCCAAATAATTTCACAACTTATGTTCACTTAGGAATTATAATATAATTGCAGAACAATTCTCACACCAATTTAAAGCGGTCGCTGTGTTACTGTCCTGAGCGCTAATGTGTGGTCTGCAGTGGGCGCGGGCGTGTGGTCGGTGGGCGGTGATGTGTCGGTGGCCTGGAGGCGCGACGTTACGCTTCCCTGCGACGCCGTCGGGCAGCCCGAGCCCTCGAAGCGCTGGGCACAGGACGGCAGGGATATTGTAGAAGACAGGTGATGGGTCACCGAGTTTATTTATAATTTATGTTTAGTATACCGACGAAAAATTTTGATATCTTTCAGAGAAGCTTAGAAAATTATATATACTTTTTACCATACGTTACTAAGAGAATCTTAAGCATTGGAAAGATTGAATTCCTCAATATATTTTATTTATCGTCACAAGGTAACAATATGTGCTGTGCTTAAGTGTTCTTTATTTTAAGCATTTAACAATTTAATTTGCTCAATGTATTTGATTTACCGCCACAAGGTAACAATATGTCCTGAACGTAGATGTTCTTTATAGATCTGATATCAGATGTCCAGAAATCGTCAGTAACTATACATCAATGTCCGATTCACAGTCGAGTGTCGGTGATATCTAGTGGCAAGTTGCGGATAGTCGACGCACAGCGCAGCCACAGCGGCCGCTACACCTGCACCGCCACCAACACCCACGGCAGCGACAGCGTCACCTACCACCTCAGTGTCATCAGTGAGTGATGGTGTACTGGGTCACCTACCACCTCAGTGTCATCAGTGAGTGATGGTGTACTGGGTCACCTACCACCTCAG
>NW_025940366.1:47718-63375 GCF_000764305.2 Hyalella azteca
CAAGCTGCACAGCGCGCACTGGACCACGGGTGAGTGTGGCAGTGATGAATACATCACCCACTTCCTGGTGCAGTACCGCAAGCTGCACAGCGCGCACTGGACCACGGGTGAGTGTGGCAGTGATGAATACATCACCCACTTCCTGGTGCAGTACCGCAAGCTGCACAGCGCGCACTGGACCACGGGTGAGTACGTGTGGCGGTGATGAATACATCACCCACTTCCTGGTGCAGTACCGCAAGCTGCACAGCGCGCAGTGGACCACGGGTGAGTGTGGCAGTGATGAATACATCACCCACTTCCTGGTACAGTACCGCAAGCTGCACAGCGCGCAGTGGACCACGGATGACTGTGGCAGTGATAAAATATTGCCCACTTCTTTGTGAATCACTTTGTCCGTGATCTGGATGTCCCCAAGTCCTTGCAAGAGTGATGCCTTGAACTGTTTGCGTTCAGTCCTTCGTTAGAGAGAGTAGCGTTTACAGTGGGAAATTTTGTCTTATAGGGATTCGCTGCCAGCTGTTTTTGAAAGGAGGATATTGTTAAAAAATGCCAGTGAGAATATTTATATGGAAAACAATGCATCGCTCACGTTAATTTTTTTTTCAAATCGTTACAGTTAGCAGCGAGGTGGAGGTGGCGAGGACATTTGGCGTAAGTGGTTTGCAGCCTGGCGAGAGCTACGAGATCAGAGTTACTGCCTACAACTCTGCAGGAGCAACGCCAGCGCTCTACACCGTCACCACCGCTGCCCTGCACTCTGCAGGTGAGGCCTACAACTCTGCAAGAACGCAGCGCTCTACAGTCACCACCGTCATACTACACTCCACCAGTAGAAGGAAATTCTGCATGAGCCCATGCCAACAATTTAGGTCGCCAAAATAGTCGATGGAATGAACGATATTTCAGATATTTGATGAACACCGATTCTTCATTTTGTTCATAACTGAACACTATGCATGGTTGGTATGAAACATTTATCGAAGGACCTTAGAAAAGGATTTGAACTTGACCTCGCGCAGGATCAGTATTGAAGTGAGGTCGGACTTAAGGGCTAACCATCGTCGCGGAATTCCGCCATTTTGCTCTCATTACATCTTCCAACATTTATGCTACTTTATTCAGGAATTCCAACTTATTTTCGTGTTTTAAATGCATAGGCTCTGGCGTTATGTACCGCGACAAGCCCATCGTGGGCAGAGGGGGCAGCAGAAGCTCTACGACGTGGCAGCCTCTGCGCCTCGTCCTACCCGTCGTCATCTCCTTCGTCGCCCTCATGCTCGCCGTCGCTACCGTCGTCATCTGCAGACGCAAACGTGAGACGCTAAGCCTTCTGGAGTACAAGATTACGATGACTCAAATGGAATCGAATTATGAATGCTATGAAAATTTGTAGACACAAAAAGTTCGAGTGCAAGGAAATTAGAAAGGTAAAGATTTTACCGGTCAATGCAAATAACGAATGCATCGAAGAATTTTTCCGTGGGCAACCGTAATTAACTTTGCCAACATAAGGCGACGCTTCTGATGTTCTGGCTGCTGGCACAGAGGCTCTTTGGGCTAACCTGATCACTTGTTTTGATGACTTAAATTTCTTTTAGGCCTTCAATACCAATTAAGCGAGGATGATTGTTGTAAGAAATACTGATCAAAACATTACCAGCACGTCGGCCGCATGTTTTCGAGTACGAGGTGCTCACCGGAGGCCATCTTTGCTCAGCTCAAAACTTCACTTATATTAATTTCAGTGGACAAGCATGCTAGAGGGCATGATAGTCTGTGAAGTCAACAGCAAGAATGTTGAAGCAGTGGCTGTTGATTCGTGGCCCATATCACTTAAGGCAGTGCAAAACTGGGTCTGGATTACAGAAAATGTCCCTTTCTTTAGGGCTTTGAGCGGCTTTGGCCCGATCCGATTGGAGTTAATTGGAAAGCCGAATGTATGCAGATGAACGTTTATCATTGGATATATTAAAAATTTAGCCAACCATCTTTCTACCTGTGATTGTTTTATAATTTTCTTTATATTATACTCTGTCATATTGAGTGCAGAAAATAATTATTTGCTGGACAAATCCACCAGGGAACCAGAACTCCCCGAAGCGAAGTACGAACTCCACAGCAGCGAAGGGGACCAACGAGGCACCGGCTCTGAAAGAAAAAGAAGCTGTGCAGACTTATCATAAATCTTTCGGTGAGGTTCTCTTCCAGAAAAGACTTTACTGACAATAGAGACTTGAGTTTTCTGAAAACAGGATTCATTTTATAAAATTCTGCGATGCGAAACTGACGCATTTTTCATGTAATTGCTGGACCATATTCGTCAAGCTACAATCTTTGCGCTTTTCGAAACATACCGCTTATGATAAGTTTATCTTTCGAAAGAGAGGGTTGTAATAAAACAAAAATGTGAGTCAATCACGACGTCCTGCTCTAATTTGAATGCGCTCGTATCTCTTATAAAGTTCATGAGGCTATCACTATACAGCAGTAGTCATGTTCATGACTATGTAGCAGTTATTGACGAACAATATCAATTGCTTGCTATTGCAGAGTACGCTTCGGACGATATCTATCATTACGCTTCAGCAAGTTATCAGTTCGGAAACTTGACCCCACCACCTCCTACGCCGGCGGCTTCAGATGACGCTGAGACTCGCACCGACCAACAAACTAATTGCAACCGCGGCCATCTTCCAACCAATGCCCACCTTGTGCTGGCGGAAGATTGCATTGTTCAACACGGTACTGAGGACGTCGTAAGACGGCAACGACAGCAGTACGATGAAAGCGAACAAGCGGAACACCACGACCTCCGTGAGAATATGACTAGCTTCAACAATATTCTGTACCAGGCACCATCTCTTCAGGACGAGGACGCCGCTGTGATAGAAGTGAGTATAATGCATAACCCAAACTCGTTTAAACGTTAAGAACCTTAACATAGTTTCGCATGATTTTGCTTTCAAAGCAAATGCCAAAATGATTAGCGCGACAGTCATTTAAGAAATTGTATACAATATTAATTACATTCTGGTTTCTATAAATCATTATTTTACTTATAGAATACCTTATCCATGACCACCACAGTCCACTCATTCGAAGGGCTCAGAAAAAAATCGATTTCTTTTAGAACATCAGTAGCGTGTATATTTGCACGTTGAAGCGCCCGCCATTCAACTGATTACGATACATTTCATATGATTCCACCCATAGTGAATCATTATGCCAAATGCTCAATATTGTCCCTAAATCATCTTCTGTTTTTTTATTTACTGGATTAATTTTATTATTTAGTCTTCGACTCTACGTTCTCGAAAGTTAAAAGTAACAGAAGCTCTACCTTACCGTCATGATGTGAATGCTGTCAAAAAATTAGTTGGTCAATGCTGTCAAAAAATCTAATTGTTAACATTTAACAAAAGTGCTTAGTGCAATATATGCACGGGAGTCATGATCGATGATTGACTACTTATCAGTGATGATATGGCCTAGGACGAGTGAGGTTGTCGAACTGATTTCTGCGCCGCAAGCTCCACCAGTTTTGTTTGGTGGTTTTGAATTCTAGAGTGCCACTTGAATTCTGGGGTGTCATTCAATATTTCACTGATCTTGAAAATCATCATCCATTCATAGAACTGACTGCCTACTGCATCACTTGCCTACTTTTACCTGTCTCCAATGCATTCGTATAGAGCGAGTGTTTTAAACAAGTCAACTATGTGGAAAAACAAGCAACGAAATAAAATATCAACGAGGTACTGGAGTCCGTTATTCGGACCAAAAGCTATCAGCTCAACCGCAACAAGTGATCACACCCGAAATGTTAGATAAATGCAATATGCAAGCATTTACGAAAATAAGCAAAATTAAGCAAGATGGCCTGTTTCTGTGGCTTGCCCATGTAGAGCGAAGGGGAAGAAGTGCCACACTGTGAGCAAAAAAGGAAATAGTGTCAATGTAATCAAACACAGGAAATGAAAAGTGTCAAAATGTTCCAAACAGAGGGAAAAAATATAACGTGTTCAATTTGGCTAATTTAGTCAAGCCAGATAAATGTGCAGTACGTAAGATACATTTTTTTTCTTTTTCCAACCAACGTTTCTGATGAATAGTTTCATTAAATTTGAAGGGATTAGTCTGTTTTTGAACAATAGAATTCCTGGTATATTTCTGTTTTTTTTTTTTTAGCTTGGCAATCTGGTATTCTCAGCAAGAAAAAAGCTGGCAACATTGCAGTGGCCACTCTGGTCGTCTGATCTCTGATGGCCTGGCCTGGCCGCCTGGCCAGTTATCATCTGGATGCCATGTGCGATAGGATGCGTGTGCGTTCGACAGAGGATTCTAATACGTTTTGGACAAAGTGACGCGTTTAAACAATTAGCCTTGGAGCAGGAAATTTAGTCAATCGAAATGAATAGATATTCTCAGTAAAATCGGCGCCGAAGAATTGGCTAGCAATTCAAACCGGAAAACTATCTGAGAAATTAGGTGGGATGCTCGATGTGGTGTTAAGAGGGCAGAGGCAAATGCCATGGTAGCATCGGTTAGCGCGTGTTCTCCGATTTGGGTTTGTTACGTTGAGCAAATCTAAAAGCGGGCAGAGGCCCGCTAGTTTGTTTAAAATTGTGCCTAATTAGGTGTTTTTATTGGTATTAATGCTTCATTGTAGGCCTCTGATTATTTTAATCAAGTTCGGATAAATTTGGGCACTGCATCAGTCTGCATGTGCATGGGAGATTTGAGCTTATACATTGCCATTGGTGATGTGAAGTTGCTCCCATTATTGATGTAAACAAGACTATTGACACCTGCCCATAATGGCTTCATTGCATGATTTATGATAGGATTTTAAACCTGATCCTTATTTCAGGATATGGTCCTCGGTTGAAAATGTTTTTCAGAACTCTTCCACCTACATAACATGAGTGAAGGTAGGTAGCATTTTATACGCGCAACTGTTTGGTTGGACTACGAAATATACATGAACTAACTGTGAGGAACTTGAACAAAGGCGGCTTCACTGGCTTAAACGTGAAACTTAACTAGCTATACAGCCTCAGAGGCTCAGCCTGTATATTCAGTAAGGGAAATGTCGTGAAACTGTCCAGTGACAACAGCAGGAGTCGCCATGAGAGACAGAACTTCTGAATCGAGTAAATTTAAAGCTGTCACTAATCGCTATTGAAACACGGGGACGGGAGCAATGACTAAAGCAAGGAACGCAGTCCATCATGTCCATGGCCACCAATTTTACTTCTTAACACTAGAAGTTGGACTAGCTCTGTAGCCAACTCTCAGCATTACATACATTATACCCACACATCTCATCATCTCCTGAAACGAATGTCAGGCAATAAAGCCTAGATAGGAGGCCTATGTAAGTAAATAGGCCTTTTGTCTACTCTGATGAACAAATGAGCAATTGTATAATTTTAAGAAATATTTGATTTATCTGAAAACTATGAGCTCGATGCTAATTGGGCAGTGGGCACGCCGTCAGTTGGCAAATTCTGGCGTAATTATCTATAATTATGCCATAATTATCATTTTATTTGGATTTTCAGATGAAATATTAGTTTCAATTTTTGAAGAAATGATTAGTGTGATTTTCTGGCGTAATTGTCTATAATTATGCCATAATTATAATTTTATTTGGATTTTCAGAGGAAATATTAGTTTCAATTACTGAAGAAATGTTTGTGGTGATTTTCTGGCGTAATTAGGCTATCTATAATTATGCCATAATTATAATTTGCTCTGGATTTTCATAGGAAATATTAGTTTTCATTTCTGAAGAAATTATTGGGGTGATTTTAGGACAGTGGTGGCAAGTTTAAAGGCTACCATTCTGAACAATATTTTCAGATAAGTGGATACTGAATACCTATGCGTAACGCGTATAATGCCACAAATATCACCACTGCACTTACCATGTCACGGTTGTCACCGGCCTTCTATTGAAACGATGTATTCCATGATCAAAACGTGTAGTTATCGAACTGTACAATTCGTAGTTCTGAACGGTATTGAATGGTTTTCAGTAGTGAGCGGGGCATTGTTGAACCTGGATTTGCTATGCAGGATTTTCTTGATCTAAGTTCGTAATCCCGATGATAGCTAAACAAGTTCAATTTCTTTTACGCAATCTGACTCTATAAGATCTCGATGACAATACCTACTTATATTCAAAATTTCAAGCAGATCCGTTCGGTATTGAAGGAGTTACAAGTGGTTCGGTTGAGCGAAAAATTAGGTTTTGCGTTTGAGTCCGCAGGCGGGTCCGGAGATGTGTCGATTTGGTACGAACGTGTTATAGAAGTGTCGGCACTGAAGAAATAGGCTCATGGCCTGTTGCCGATTTGTTAGGAAATAGACAAAAGTATAACAGTTCACACCAAGATTTCATTTGAAAACCAAAGAATTATTTCCGGAATGCAGCGGTGTCATAAATTGCGAAAATTCAGCTACGCTTCCTGAAGTGCAAACTGGAACGAGAGACCACTAACCATTACTAAGATAAATCTAGAAGCTAAAATTAGGTTTTTAACTAAGTTCGCCATTTAATCTGGTTATATTTAATTCCTGAATTAGTTCCAAGTTAATTTAAATTTAATAGGCAATACTATATTCCACTTACTGACCTAACTTAATGCCGCTAGCTGAATTTCGACGGCATGAAAGCCTTTCTGGGGTAAAATGTTGATGGGCTCAAGTAAAAAGAAATGATATACGGGTCGGCCCAAATTAAGGGTAACAAGTTGAGCTTAAGGCGTTAAAACGTAAAGAGAGGCACAGAGGCCGGCAATGATGCCAAGAATAATAATTGTGTAAACGACATCTAGAATGTTGGGCCAGACCAAAAAAGTGACTGCATTAATCTGGCCTAGTGACTGCATTATTTGTTACATTAATACTGCAGGTATTAATGTAACAAATTAGGGCCATTGGCATGCATTAATTCAAATTGGTTAACAGGAAATAAGGTTGAACCCAGTTTGCAGTAGGTAGCGAATACTGCCTCAGTCACTTCTATGCTAATTCCTGCTCAAACAAAAACCTCCTATGAAATCGACGCGTTACAAACTTGATCTTATATATCTCCTTTACATTAAACGGAACATAATTTCTAATAAACAGAAGAAAAATTCTAATAGATCCTTGTACTTTTTGTGACTTCATTCACAGTGATCCGGCCTTTTGAACCCGATAATTCCATAACTGATCATTGTTTGAGTGAGATAGCCCTGGCCGTAAGGTGTTAGGCATTTCAAGAGTGGACATATGCTCCTGCATAGCTGTCTAGTCTCTTTTTGAAGGGAGCGCAGCCGTGGATCGTAAATTTAAGTCATAAACAAGCCCTAGTGCCAACGCCTGCATCTCTTTTTGAAGGCGATCATACTCGGAGCGCCAACGATGCCATCAGGTAAGTTGTTCCACATGTCGGTGACTTGAAGCAAGAAGGAATGTTGTCGCACGGATGTGTTACAACGCAGTTTTTTAGTTTATAGCCGTGGCCCCATGGTGTTGGTTCTTGTTTCAAATTCTAGGACACCTCAGTACAGGGACCTTGTATAAACCGTAGGTAAACTGATATACTTCAGTGCGGTCACCACGCAGACGTCGATAACAGCGGCAGGAAGCTTCATAATCTTTCTCTATAAGACTTGCCTTGTAATCCCGGAATTATCCTTTTTGCACGTCTTTGAACACTTTCAACTAGATTTTTGTTCTTTTCTAGTTTCAACAAACGTCAGTTTCATCGCTTCTGTTTCTAGGTCGTAGGAGCGTACGATCAGTCCAAGTCCTTTATTGGCTTTATTATNATTCAATACAAAATAAATATATATTTATAAATCCCGCATAAAATATCGAAAGTATACTCATCTATGGAAGGATAAACAGGACTTAGAGGATTCATTTGATGTAAATAATTGAATTATTTCATTATTAGGATTCATTGATGTCTCTTATACACATCTAGATGTGTATAAGAGACAGGCTGATTGGTGGATATACGGAGAGATCCAAGGCGTTCGATTCAGGGCTTATTGGTGCACAAAATTGGTGGTGCACGGCTGCGCTCCCGTACTGTCCCTGTGTACAGGCACCACTTTCGTCCTCTCCTGCCACACTCTGGACGAAAAGCTAGTGTAGCTTCTGAATCTCGGAATGAGTTGTCACTTGATATAAAAATTTAGTGAGGCAAAGTAACAAATTCAATTAGAATTGTTGTATGAATATATTTGGATTAAGCAAACATATATAACGGACATCTAAAATAACTTAACAATATCCAGGTGTCGAAACATATTAATAAATAATAACTTGACAGATTATTAATACGAGTCTGCAACTGGATATTGTCCCATGGTTCAAAGTGTTGCCCGGATTAGGCGGCACTCGCCAGTGTTGCCACCTATACCGAAGTGTTGACACAGTTTCGTGTCGAAATTTAAGTGTACTCGACTTGGACGAAACTAAATTATAAGCAAAGGACAAAATTATCAAGTCGGGAATTTCATTTTTTCATAAAAAGTGTTATAAATTTTGACCGGCTAATCGCTAATGCATTTCAAAAGAGGCCACATTTGGGAAATTTGGCCGGAAAAATGCTCGTCTGGCATCACTACGGCTCATTCACTCATTGGTCTGAGTTATTCAGAGGCCGTACTTTCGAAAACTGTCCATAGTTGGCAACTCCATCAGTGAATCACTGACAGCTTGTCAAGTTAAACACACCAATCACAGACGAAAATCAGCCGTTACGTGATTAAAGCAAGTTCTAACAGCATGGTCCTGCATGGATACAGCTTGTTAAAGTTGAAGTAAGGTAATTTATGCCTGTATGCCGCCTCTTGGGTCTACTATCACCAAACTATTTGGAGAACTTTCCATCCAAGCTCTTTGTTGATTTAGTTTAATCTATTTTGAGCCATGGTTGAACTAGTATAAGGTTGACCCATGAGAAGCTCATTTTCGCGGGTGGAGCTTTTTTTTTGCATATGACGTCACGGGCATTAACCAATCACCGAAATGCGTTCAAACCAGTCGACCAATCCGTCATGGGAATGACGGGTTTGTTTACGTTTCTCGATCTACGTGACGTAACAAGAAAGCTGAACTGAAAGGCGGAACTTCTCGTGGGTCATCCTTAGATAGTTCAACCATGGGTTTGAGCATTCTAACCTTTCAATCAATGGGTTGATGAATGAACTATATTGATAATCCATGAACGTAGGTAGTGAAAATAATTGCCAAGAAGCTTTCCCCACAGGTTTTCAATAAGATCGGAACACCATAAAGTCAACGCCATGGTCTAAGTTCAGAATTTTATAATCTAATGTTGAATTTCGGGTGTAAGAAATTTCGAAGCACGCAATTGAATGGCGTAATTGGCGTTACCACCAAATCCTCATTAAGCAAGTGAATGATACGAGTCTGGTGTAAAGTTGCCAACGTGTACGGTAGGGGTAGTCAGTAGTGTACCTAGTTGTTCTTCAACACAACTGTTTCCATCCAATAACGGGCGGCAAATTGAGTGCATTGTAGTTCGCCGAGTTCGGATATCATTACATGCTTAATTGTCACTCGTTTCGTTAAATTTATGGTAAATTACGGTCTTCTAAAACTAACTAGCCAGTGCCCTCAATTCATTTAAAAGTTTTATTAGAACAATTATCTAATATCATGACCCTAACCGGCCTAACTTTAAGTTGCCATGCAGTAATGCTATTATTGCTACCGGTACCCCTATCTAGAATCAGCTCTTTTATATTTTTATCAAGTCTAGTAGTAGTAACTTCTACTATCAATGACAAATGGACAATATATGACTAATCGGCAATGACAGTTATGACACTATGTGGTGATCTGTAACTCTGTAAGCATTGGCATTTTTAACTAAATGTACACTACACTACTATGGTGAGTATACAACCTAGCTAGCTCTAGTGTCCTGTGTCAGTGAGTAGCTGATGCCTAATTTTCCAGGTTGGTTAGCTATTTAAGAAACAATCTATTGAAGAAAACTGAACATAATTTTCTAGTACAATCAAAAAAGCTTCTTAGATATTATGTGGAATTGGAAATCAAACTCTATGGTATTTATAATGGTAAGCAAGTCATCATTCTGATTTCTGAATTCTGATTACCATCAAGTTATCAACTGGGGTGACTTTGGCCAGGCCTGGTAGCCACCCTGACAGCCTAAGTGAGGGCTGTGAGCCTGTGAGGCTAAGTCACCCCAGTCACTTTGGCCAATGTTTATTATTTTGTTTTGCTGCCATTTGTTTCTGACTTTCTGTTGTAGCCTCAGTAAGGCCTAGCCTGTAGGTGTGGTGTGGCCATTGGCCAAGCTGCCAAAGTCACCCCAGTTAATACGGGTTTCCTGCCAAAGACAATGTGTAAGACCACCACTGCCAAGACTGCCCTGGATGTAATGGACCATCATTATTCCTGCCTTCCGCAACATAGCCTTCAACACTTCAAGCTGTCCATATCCAGGCCGTGGGTGACGGTGGGTCGAACCAGACCTTGGTTGAAACTTGAATGGCCACTTGTCGAAGGACGATAAATTTTGGAACAGAATTATGCTATCTGAAACCTAACCACAGATGCAATGAATGTAAAATTACGTAATTTAACGATGCCCGGAAGTCAGATTTGATCCGTGGCCTGGTGGTGCATTCACTGCATGGCAGGTTCTATGCAAGGCCAGAGGAAGACAAAGCCGAGTGGTTCACAGCTGATTGGTGGATGTCCGGAGAGATTCAAAGCATTCAATTCAGGGCTTATTGGTGCGCAAAATTGGTGGTGCACGGGCCAGCACGGCTGCGCTCCCGTTATTAATAGCACTGCCCTGTATACTTATGATTTTTGTAACAAGCAGCTACCAGCTAGTTGAGTGCTAAAAATGCTGAGTGGCAGTGGCCACTGTGGCAGACTGGCAGTGACCCAGGCCCAGTGGTGACCTATGTGTTTAACAGTGTTTTTAGTGAATTTTCTCATTTATGGAAAAAAGTTGCCATTGTTCTTGTTATGTTTGTCTGTCTGTGACTTCATGTTTTCATAGACAAGAAAATGCGCGCTCTGTCACTCACTGCAGTGAATACTGAGTTATATTTTTTTATCTATGCATGTAGGTTAGTAGGTACAATTGTACATAATATCCATGGCATTACAATTGAGCTTGCAGGCGCAGCACCTGCCAGGGCCAGGCTGCTAGCAGATATATTTGTTCATTGCTTGCGCACAGTATTTTTAAAGTTCAAAATTAATTTGTGGCTGAGCAAATTTTTTTTTGTGGTTACAAAATTTGTACAGTACCTTGTGGGTTGTGGCTGCTATTATCTCATTCCTCTCATGACTTAGAGGTAGCTCAAACCAAACTATATAATTCTACTTAACTGCTCCATAATTTTGAACCTGCAATTATAAATTTTGTTTGATCAAAAATTTAGAAACAAAGAAAATAGCCAGAAAATTTATCATTTCTTAAAAAGGAAAATGTTTCAGAAATTCAGAGACCAGCTCCATCATCAATACAAAACCTATAACACAGGTGCAAGCAATCAGCAATAAATTCACATCGAAGCAAAAATTGTGAATTGAAAAACAAAAAAGAATGAAGTAAATATGGGCAGACAAACCTATTTATTTAAAATTTTGAGGGGATATGATGTTGTTGGCATTTAAACTAGGCTTTTGTTTGAAAATGTAAAGGGACTCTGAAATTGGCAGATTGGAAACACCAGTTGTACAGAGGCTAAAATTTGAAAATCACTATTGGACACTGGCACATTGCACTGCTTGGCACAAATGCTTACTGCTGAATGAGGGGGATGCACAAGCAGGTTTCCTGTTCTAAAACTCCTTCCTATGTGCTCTGCCAGCATATTGTAAGAGTTGCAGGAAGTCATTCTGACATACTACCTACTCAGGTGGGCATAGCTCACAACTATATTGATAAACTAGGTATGATTGCAAAGGAACAGGGAGTGTATCTTTATACTTGAAAAAATATAACTCAGTACTCACTGCAGTGAGTGACAGAAAGCGCATTTTCTCGTCGACAAAAACCTGAGGTCATGGACAGACGGACAGACAGACGGACATGGCGAGCACAATAGTGCATTTTTTCCATAAATGAGAAAATGTGCTTAAAAAGAACTGATTTTAAAATTATTCACCAGCAATACATGAAGATTTAAATTTGGGATCCAGAGTTGGCTCCAATTGAACTGGGGTCAATCAATCTGTCTGCCATTCAGGAACATTTTGACAATGCCACTGTATGCCAGTGACAGGAGTGTCAAATCATTGAAGACAAAAGTCTCCAACAGACTACAGGTCTTTGTAGCTTGGGAACAGAATTGGACCATGTCCTTGTAATGTTTTACCTGATGATTTGCTTGACCATTTGACTTGATGACCCATAAGAATCAGCAATTGCAAGGCTGCATCCCAGATGCAGAGTGCTGGAGGAGACCTAGGTCACAGGTGAAGTACTATGGCATAACACTACTCACTGTCACCAGGGATGTGAAGGGAGAACAAGATATTTCTAACATTCACAAAAATACACACTGTACCCTTGCCCCCTAGGTACAGCACAGCTGGTCATTTATGCCTAGCTTCCAGTATGGACAACATGCGTTATGCTTTGTGACCCAGCATGTTCAACTTAGCAAACTAGATAGAGCCTTGGAGGTATGATAGGCTTACCATGTTTTTAAAAGGTCCAACCTAGCATTAACAGTAGTGCATCCCATGGTTTAAAAGGTCCTACCACGCATTAACTCAGTCACTTTCACACAATAATCTGCTCCATTCAGAACACAGGAATTCCCACAGCTTCAAATATGTCACCCAGATTAAGCAAAACTCAATATCACTTGCCAATATTTTTCAACAGATTCACCTATGAAACAAAACAATCTCCTTGCTGTTGCTATTTTGGCAACATTATTGGCTGCCTATTGGCTCCCACTTTCTGGCCAGGGTTGTCTTACCCTTATTTAAATACTACATAAAAATACAATAAATTTTGTTGCGTGTGTAGTGGATTTATCAAATTCTTGGTGTTGGTTAAATGCAAAAAAAAAAATAGTTTTCACTATATCAATTGTTTGAACTTGTTAGTACGTAATGACAATTTGATATGCTAAGTTATCATGTGATTCATTTGTAATTATGGTAGAGATCTATGAAATTTGATTTAAAAATATGTTCCTGCAATAAATTTTTTTTTATGCATATTTAAAGATTTCTCTCAACCTAATCTTAAAATTTTTTTTATCAGGAGCAAAACATGTTTTGCAATTTGGTGTGCTTGCTTAAAATGCATAAAATAAGTGGCTAATAAATGATGTTCCAATAATTCTTCCATAATCATGGATAGTTCAGGTAATTCCGATAAATCAACGGGATTTATTCATATGATGTCCCTTCACTCCTTGGCTTTGAAAGAAATTGTATACAATATTAATTACATTCTGGTTTCTGTAAATCATTATTTTACTTATTGAATACCTTATCTATGACGACCACAGTTCACTTATTCGAAGGGCTCAGAAAAAATAATCGATTCTTTAGAAGAGCAGTAGCGTGTATACTTGCACGTTGAAGCGTGCAAGTGGCTGGCACCAGATCGGTTAATCAGTCATTCAACTGATTACGATACATTTCATACGATTTCACCCATAGTGAATCATTATGCCAAATGCTCAATCTTGTCCCTTAATCATCTTCTGTTTTTTATTTACTGGAGTAATTTCATGATTTAGTATTCGACTCGACGTTCTGGATAGTTTTAAAGTAACAAAAGCTCTACCTTGCCTTCATGATGCGAATGCTGTCAAAAAATGAGTTGATTCCGTTCTTAACCTTCAGCGTTTATTTAGACTATGTTTTCATTCGACTATGTTTTCATATTTTCCGGCGAATTTACCGAAGTTCCATCGAAACTAGTAAGCGGTTGTGCCACTTTTGTAGTATTAGCTTTAGGGTTCTTGTTTTAGGCCAAGTTCAATTAGGTCTCTGCGTCGTATCATTTATCATCGCCTCGAGGAGCCAACGTCAAACATTAGTCTATTAGTGAATGCATTTATCTTCCATGATGTCATGCATGCTGTGAACATCAGAAAGCAAACAGCTTTTAAAAGAAATTGATTGGGAAAATTTGGATGACTTCACTGTAAATGTCGACAACTAGATCGCCCACATCGCAGAAGACTCAATCGCAGATAACGCATCGAGGATTAAGCCAATGAACTGTGATCTTGCTGATCAAGTCCCTACCTCTCAATTCGAGCGTAGCGTACGACTCGGAGGGACTCCTCAGGAGCGATTGGTCACCGAGACCACACTGAAATTAGTGAATGGGTCATATTGTCTAACTATTGACATATTTTCTCACCCGCGAGCAGAGGGCGAACGCAGTACGGATACGTCCTTTTGTCGGGGCAAACTTGTTTAGGATGATCCACACAAAGGCAAAAAGTGCATCGAAATTGTGACGAAGCCTCATTCATTCCTCCCAGTGCAATCAGTCCATCTCACATAAGCAGGCATGAATCTCACATAAGCAGCTTTCACTTTCATAAAAATTAGTTGAGAAATTGCCGTAATTCGGATTTGATATTCACTGGAGGACTCAGCACTATATAAAAAAAATTGTGTGTCGCATAATATGACCGATTTTGTTTTAAGAAGTCAGTACCTCAAGACATATAGTCATTTAGCCACCTAAAGCTTTACCAAATTCCACTTTTGCTGAGGCTGATTACGAAAATATATTATCAGCCCAACTTAGTTTGCCAGTAAATCGTAGACTATTATAGTGACCTGTGTGAGTAAATATTAAGTATATCATCTTGTCTTCGACGTTATTGCCAGCCAGTCTTGGAGTTGGATGCATCTACCTAGTTGCTAATCGTCGGGCATGGACGGATCACGACTCAGTGATCGCTCTGAGCCTCTGGCCGCTCTGGCCAGTTTTCATCTGGATGCCATGTACGAAAGGATGCGCGTGCGAGCGACCGAGAAGGATTCTAATATGTTTCGGACAAAGTGACGCGTTTAATTAAGCAATTAGCCTTGGCGCAGGAAATTGAAGCAATCAAAATAAATAGATATTTTCAGTATAATCGGCGCTGAAGAATTGACTACCATAAAAACGGAAAACTAACTGAAAAATTAGGTGGGATGCGCGATGTGGTGTTGTAGGCAAATGGTAGCCTCAGTTAGTGTGTGTTCTCCGATTTCGGTTCATAACGTTGAGCAAATCTAAAATAGCCTATTTCTTAGTGCAGAGGCCGGCTAGTTTGTTGAAAATAGTGCCCAAAGCAGTACATTTATTGGTATAATTGCTTCATTGTAGACCTCTGATTATTTATTTTATTTAAGTTTGCATAAATTTGGGCACTGCATTAGGTAGTCTGCATGGGTCGCCTGCCGAAGACCACCACTGCCCTGGATGTAATGGACCATCATGATTCCTGCCTTCCGGAACGTAGCCTTCAACACTTCAAGCCGTCCGTATCTAGGCCGTGGGTCGAACGGCCACTTTTCGAAGGACGATAAATTTTGGAACAGAACTATGCTATATGAAACCTAACCTCAGATGCGGTGAACGTGAAATTACGTAATTTAACG
>NW_025940367.1:0-967 GCF_000764305.2 Hyalella azteca
TCTTTCACACCGATTGACCTACTATTCTTTGCATGAAATGGCTTAACTTCAGGAATGAATCTAAGCGATTCATCATAACCAGTCTTCAAAAATCACCACAAGCTCCCTCACAGTTCCGCACCCACCCCATTCTTGTCGCAGAGTCTGAGTGCGTTGTGCGACCCCATGACGAAGAGCTGCCCGTCCTGCGCCCAGGCGAGTGCAGTGATGTTTTGGTAGCGGGGCGCTGATGTGTATAGCTGCCGGCCGTCGCGATCCCACACTTTATAGCGCTCGTCTCCCCCCCACGACACGATGAGTCCGGTGTTGGGGTTCCAAGCCACCTTCAGGACAAGGGCTTCGTGGGCTTCCCACTGAAGGATAATGGGAAATTGCAGAAAATTATTTTATAAAGTCCTTTTTATAAAATATAAATAATTCTTGGATTTTATAAAATTCTAGGGTTACTTACCGATTGGAAGACTTATTCGCTGTTATAAACAAAATAACATTACGAAATTGATTAAGAAGAATATCTTCCTTAATTCTGACGACTTGCGACCTTGGAGCTTGCACCAAAAGATAATCAACATAATTTTTAGCGCATTTTCTCATTTATGGAAAAAATGCACTATTGTGCTCGCCATGTCTGTCCGTCCGTCCGTCCGTCTGTCCGTCCTTGACTTCACGTTTTCTTCGGCGAGAAAATGCGCTCTCTGTCACTCACTGCAGTGAGTACTAAGTTATATTTTTCTTTACTGGGCTTAAGCTACAATGAACGTGCGAATTGTTTTCATGAGTTCATCAGTGATAGCTAAATACTACAAATTCTACAATACTTGATCACCAAAATCATTATTAAATTAACAGACAGTCAATAACATCGAACTGAATAGAAATATAATGTTCTGGATCCAACATACCCCGCCATGGGCAGCAAGTTAGTGGGCTTGACTGCAAGAGGCTTTTTGACGAGTGCGGTGCCATA
>NW_025940368.1:0-4458 GCF_000764305.2 Hyalella azteca
TAATTAATATAAACAATCAATACTGCGAGATAGATCTGTGACGCAACAGGTGAAAGCGACGGTCTGAAATGCAACGGTCTGAAAAACAACCTCTTCAGCAAATGTTACGTAATAAACTTGGCCTTGAGTTTCCATAATGCTTGAAAATATCATTTAGTTTAATAAAAATCGCACCCAATTTTTCTGTATCAATTTTAGGAATGCGGCCATTAGTAGTAGAAGGCAAAATCCTGAAATAATTATCTCGGCAATACCATAAAAATTGTTTACAGTTCAAAGCGATTGTAACCGGATTGCGCTATAAACGAAGTGCAGATATAAAAACTGCATCGGAATTTCTTCATTGATGCGTCAGTACCATTTTTTCAAATAAAAAGTGCTCATTATTTACACGGCATCAATTAATTAAGTCAAAGGAAACTTTCGTATATGCAACCTAAAGGTCTCCTTTGCATAGGAAATTTGATGCCAAGCAAGAGGGCTTCCTTAACAGAAATATAAAGTGCGAATGAAAAATTAAAAGGAGTTTAAGTTGTGGTAGAAATGTGAAATACATTGTTTACTTTGTGCAGCTCAGAGTAAATTAACTTAACACGTTTCTAACATATTTCCCATTAAATTTATCTGAAACTAAATCCATGTTTAACTATGCCATCGACCATCAACCCGAGTTCTAGAGATTCAATGATTTAAACGTAATAAAGCTTATAAACGACTGCAAAATAACTTAGAATCATTTAAACACCGTTTAAACACAAATACACTAAAAAATTCTCAAAGGATGACTTTTCCGCTTGTAAATGGCAATCAAATTCACAAGTGCAATGATATTTATATTTTCTTTAATTAATACGCCCCATGGATTGCCCTGAGGTGCTCCACATGCGCTATAAAATAACAAATAACCCTAATGAAATTCGGGGACCACCTAGGCTTCGGCAGAATAATCACTACACTCGGCGCAAAGTTATTTTGAGTCTGCTTGGCCACCAGATCAAAATCAGTTTCTGGTCAGAATCTCCTATCAGATTTTATAGTCGCCGGATAGTAAAATAAGGGTTGGCCGAGCCTAGTCATACCGAGCTAGCAAGCTGCCCAGAGGCTGCCAATCAAACCCTGAGCCGAAGAGGACAAAGAGAAGCTGAATTACGTTCTCCCCGAGTGCTGGGCGGCCCTAATGCAGGGTCGCTCACGCCTCTAAATTTTGTCAGGGAATAAGTAGTAGCCAGAGAAGCCTATTTTCCTCCCACAATTATAGATTACTTGATAATTACTGAAGAGGATAATTTGTAAATTAACTCAATTCACTGAAAACCACAGAATTCAATGATAAAAATAACGTCATAATCATGCATTTAATTCAGTTTTTATACAACTGCAGTTAATTTCCCCCTTTCAAAATAACCAACTTTAGAATCAGTTCGTCGAGAAATTTTTTAAATCAATTTGTTTTCTTATTCTATGCACAATGAAAAATATAATTATCTTGCACAGAAGCACAGTTCAAGGCTTTTCGCAGCCAGGGCACTTGTGATAAGTACCTGTAGCAACAAGAAATCAGTTTTAATCGAGTCCTGAGAAATTCATCATGTGATGGATGGCAATAAAAGCAAGAGACCTGCAACAGCATCACAGTCCTCATCAGGCAGCATTCGTAAGCATCACAATCATGAACGGGTGAGTAAATTGTTGATTTAAACAATAATGTTGCTATAATATGAGGAAGTCGACCAGAGGTTGGCTTCCCTCTAAAAAACGCTGATAAACGGCATACTCGTGAATATTTGTTTAATTTTAATCAAACCCAGGCAAACCCAGAGGAATAGAGAGTAAACCGGAGATGGTGTTCCTAAAACCAGTCCTGCATCTAGTTACAATAATCCTTTCTATACATAATTTGATTTTATTAAAATTGTTATATATTGATTAAGATACGAGGTGAAAATAAGACATCAGGCAATGGACATATTGAAACAACAAGGTAGAGTTAAATCAGGCAGTTAAATTTTATAGTTTTCGAACATTTAGCTACACTGAAGCCGCTTAAACTGAACATTTAACTACTGCTGATAAATATTCATGACAAACTATAGTTTACCATCATGGTCACTCAAATTTTTAATTGAAATTATTCATTGAACTGAGTGTCACAAAATTTTATTAAAAACCATCAATTTATGGCAATTGTGGTTCATGTTCTCGGACAAAGCATTGACGTATTAATCTTTTGTGTCTTAATTTTATAAGATATTTCGTCATATTTTATTTGAAAAATTAAAACTAAACAACAATTCCAACTAACTCGTGAACACGTACGGGATATGAATGATTTAAAGTTACCAATGACGGTAAAACTAAAATATCTTCTACCCTGGCAACAACAGGCAAGGATTTTTAAAATGGCCAGACACCACCAAACACCTGCTCTAAACTTCACTATTAAATTCAAAATCGTAATATTACTTGCCCTGCTAATTATTAGCTCAATAAGTAAGATAAATTAAAAGTAATACTCATTTATATAGTATTGTTAGTAATGCTAGAAAAGATTGAAAATCTTCATCTCGTACAAATTAAATCAGATCTCCATGAAACCACTTATTTTTCAGTGAAATCTCAACATCATTTTTACTATTTTTTAGATTGTTAATTTGAACCAACCTTGAATTTAAAAAAAAGCGTACACCATATTTCGGCTTAACCTAAACCTTATCTACGGCATATTAATCTGCTTCAAATGTAAAATTTAATCATTTTGGTTACTCAGAATATTATTTCAAGCTTTTCGTTAAAAAGGTTCTCACGCAATTCAATTGGAGATATTTTGGTTATTGTCTAGATTTCCTACGATAGGATATGAATAAATAAGAATCCTGATCTGTGTGGCTTTCTCCAACGATTTTTTCAGACAGTGTATCTTATACTTTCTAGCTTTAAACAAGATGCGGAAGTATTAACAGAAATTCATGCAGGCAGGCTTATATATACGCGTACAGAGTATTTTTTTGAGATTTCGTTGTCTATAACAGTGAAAAGATTTGTCTTCTAATCATGTATTGGCATGATGTTTCATCCTGGAGGAGAATTTTAGGCAAGTGCGTAAATAGGGTCCTATATCTAAATGGCTTCAAGCTTCTAATGTAGTCGGTTCGGTGCGATGCTCAAGCAAAATGATAGGCACGATAATGCTCTCAACTGCATTATCGTGCCTATCATTAAATGTTTACATGAAATATACAGGCTCTGACACACTAAAATTACGAATATTATTGACTATGCAAAAGTAATTTTTCAGTTTCTTAAACAAATACTATAATTTATAAAAAATACATAGTTGAAATAAAATACTTTGGTGGTATTGATGAATCATACGCATCATCAACTCCGACTCTTTGCTGCTGTGAAAGATATAATGGTATTTCGATTATTCTGGAAAACCAGATGATCGCGATTTTTCGTTAGCCTTCCAAAAAAACTATTATTTTAATAGTGGTTACCAAACTGTGGTATGCAAGGGAATTTCAGAAGATATTTCCTTTCAAATCATATATCATACTGATGTTGGCGCTGAAGAATAGGCCTAATAAGGCCTGTCGCCGATTCCTGCACTTATCGTTACTTGCTCACAGGAGATCTAGAAAAAGATCCTTTAACCGGATTTTTTAAAACTGACGATAGTTTGGAATAGCTACAATACATCCACCAAGTTCGATATGTTGCTAGGTATTTCAAGTCTGAACATTTATTTCTCCATAACTTCATCTATATTGTTCTTGAACGCGTTCATACTTGGAGCGTCAAAGTTGTAATCCGTGAGGCTGTTCCACATGTTGGTGATTCGAAGCGAAAAGAGATGTCGCGCAGATGAGTTGCAACGCATTTTTTAGTTTATAGCCGTGGTCCCTGGTGTTGGTTCTTGTATCAAATTCTAGTAATCATTTTAAGACCTTGTTTCCTGCCTAACACGATATATCTGGCAATGACACAAGTTGCCACACGCCGCCATCATAGTACCAGCGACACACCATTAGAATAGAATAGAATAGAATTGTCGGCGTTGAAGAAATAGGCCCATGGCCTGTTGCCGATTCTTGAACTTTTCGTGACTTGATTCACAAGGGATCCGGCCTTTGGAACCCGATCTTTCCATAGCCTGTCTCTTATACACATCTCTGCTGGACTTATTGACCCACCGTGTGCCCCCGGGCGTGGACGACGCCGCCAAGGTCAAGGCCAGTTTCCTGGCCGCCGTGGCCCATGGCGACGTGAAGGTCGGTTTGATCTCCAAAGCCAAGGCCACCGAGTTGTTGGGCACCATGGTGGGTGGCTACAACGTGCACCCCCTGATCGAGTTGCTGGACGACGCCGAAGTGGCTGGTGTGGCTGCCGAAGGTCTGAAGAAGACCTTGCTGATGTTTGATTACTTCAACGACGTGGCCGCCAAGGCCAAGGCCGGTA
>NW_025940368.1:6291-55159 GCF_000764305.2 Hyalella azteca
TCACCTCATGTCAGTAGCAGGATCACCTCATGTCAGTAGCAGGATCACTTCATGTCAGTAGCAGGATCACCTCATGTCAGTAGCAGGATCACTTCATGTCAGTAGCAGGCTCACCTCATGTCAGTAGCAGGATCACCTCATGTCAGTAGCAGGATCACCTCATGTCAGTAGCAGGATCACCTCATGTCAGTAGCAGGATCACTTCATGTCAGTAGCAGGATCACTTCATGTCAGTAGCAGGATCACCTCATGTCGGTAGCAGGCTCACCTCATGTCAGTAGCAGGATCACCTCATGTCAGTAGCAGGATCGTCAAGTCAATATGGTTTCGGTGGATGTTAATATAATAGCACTCAGTTGAGTGTTGTTTACTTAAACCAGCCAAGAAACTTCTAGCTAAATTCCCGGAGAAGCAAAAACTTGTATAAATAATACCCATTTCAAATTTAGAGCAGGGAATAAAGCTGCCGATAGACGCGCGATAGATACTTAGAGTCTCGCATAACTGCTTGGCTCGGCTCTGTGCAGTGCAACCCATTTACCAGTGCCGCAACAGTGCCGATTTTCGACTCTGCCGGGCTGTTAAAGATTTTCTTTACATTAGTTCGGCTCTGCGGGCTGTTAAAGTTTTCTTTATATTAGCATTAGCTAAGCGCTGTTTTAGATAGCCGGCCGGTCAATGTTTCACGGCTCTGTCCGGCTAAATTAGGCGTCAGTCTAGGCTCAGTATTTTAGCTGGGGCTTGAAGGGCAGCCCTAGCTCTGAGCAGTTTATAGGCTCGGTGGGCATGGCCAAGCCCACTCATGCCATATTCGCAGCTGGGCCTTCACTGTTATATATGAATAATCTCTGATATGATTAATACTATATTCAATTTATGTCATCCGTATGGCCATTTCTTAAACTGCATCAACGAAGTAACGAATTCTTCCGTAGATCGGGGACTTGCGTGACCAGTACGCATGGGTAATGTCCCGCGCTGAAGAGCTTGACGCTGACTCGCTCGTGAGTACACGATCGTAATGCATAAATAAATGGATATAGTGCATTAATAAATTTAGTTTTATTCAATAACAAATCAAGCACTTGCTCTACTCATAAAAAATTTATTACAACAAAATTCTACGAAGTTGCTTCATCGAAAGATATAACCAGGATGCAGGTATGACACGAGGCGTGTTTTTACAGAAAGTACCAACAAAATTTTCCACAATTATTTGTTCGCTCGCAAGGCCATACTTCACTTTACTTCAATACATAATTCACTCTGATACAAACAGCCAATAAATGTTGATGTATCTTTCGTTGATACGAATATTTCAACAGGCTGCTGCACTGGACGCATTCGAGTCTAACGGCATCGACACGTCGCTGTTGCAGCCCACGCCACAAGGCGGCGACTGCATCTACGCGCCAGTTCCTCCCAAGATATAAAGAAAAAAGAACATACAGAATTACCTAGGAAATTGATGGATACCGTATTTTCTCTATATTGCGTTAAATTTAACTCATTGAAAGAATTGACCTACACGTACGAATATAAATCAGTTTCAAGCAAATTGATAGTTGCATTTAATTCTCCCGACTGATTTTCAACTATTAACTTAATTTCAGCATATCAACTTAGCCTCACATATTTCTCTTTGGTGCATTGATCGGCAAGTCATAAAGATTTCAGTTCGATGAATTTATACCACAGTAACAATTAATTACCTATCACATGCCGCTTTTCCGCGAATCAATTAAAGGTCAATGATATTATCAATTAAATTATTCTGAAAAATCCACATCGTAATAATAGGTTTTTTAAATTTCACACAACATGTTCCACAACAAACTTTTTGATAATTCAATACCTACTTTACAATACTATAGGAAATAAGCAGAATAATCATATTAGATTCTCATGAAATAGCAAAGGTTTAGTTTTCAATATCTGACTAATTTCAGGTCAGAGCCTTCTATTTAAACTTGCACTGGGCTTCATTGCATTATGGGTTAAGTAGCTTCAGCCTGCACATTCAAAGTAACTGATCTCGACCCTGCTATTTTACTTTCTCTATTTTTCACGTATTTTTGCAGTTAATTGACAGATTACTTAACAGCAAAAACTCACAGAGTGCTACTGATGCTTCAAATCTTTATAATAATCATCAAAAATCTTAATAATAATCTTCAAAGATCTTCAGCCTCAGTTCGATAGCTAAGTAGAGATGGAGCAGACCATAACGTGGATACCCGTCCTAGACCACAGGTGCCATACTTTCAAAACTCGCTAAGTGAACGTAAGCACTTACGCTCTATTTTCTTGTCTATGATTGGTGGATTTTGTTCGAAAGGCCGTCAATGATTGGCTGATGAACTTACGATCTCTTAACTTTTTTTGAAAGTATGGGNTAGATAGATTCCTATTGAAATGCAATAACCTCTTTCACGAACTCGGAACACATTCCGCGTAACATTTAAACCTGGTTTTAATGGCTGTTTTCCACATCCAGCAATATTTCTCAACTTCCGAGCTTCTGCAGGTTATGCAATATGTAAGCAAAGATTTTTAATTTACCAGGATTTACGAGTTGGGCTAACGTGGCGACTCCTCTTTCTCTTCATAACTTGAAGGCTATTTTTCCAGGAGCAGTCGGAGCAAACTTGGAATGAAGATGACATATTTGTCCTACTGAATTGCAATTAAACAATAAATTACTCCTATACTATTCAACTTGATTTTTTCGCCTTTGAAACAATTCATGAGCCTCGTTTCCTAAAGTTTTGTCAAGGTCATGATCAACGGTTGCATATTGATACCGTAGAGCGAGTAATTTGCTGCAGGTGATATTTTTCCAAAAACAATAGGCGTGCATGAAGGGGGCTAACACCTAGTAATATATAAAGTGATATTTACATTTTTATTTTTCGATGATGAAAAATTTAAATATACACGCCACAGATCTTACCCGAAAATGATTAATTTACTTTCACCAAAAAGTGTCGAACCGTCGGTTCCGAAACTTTTTAATGAAGTGTGATGTTACCGGTGCAATAAAATTCTGAGAATCTTATTACCGCCACTGACGATACAGAAAAAAGACATCGATGCAAATTGTGACCCCACTGTAACACCAAAAAAACGAATTTAACAAAATTCGTATCGAACAAGTGATAGAAGATTTTAATATGCGGACAAACTGATATTTTTATTTTTTTTATTATCAGAAACGAGGACACCGGAAAAGCGAGTCCCATGAATCCTGTCTTCAAAATAATTTAATACAACAACTGAGAGGTAAAGTCATGCAGACACCACGAGTCCAAAGACCGGGCATTCAGTAACGTTGCGGATGCCAAAGGAATGCATATACTATTCGATTCTTTCGAGCAAATCAAGTCACTTGCATAAAACTACCCTTCCAAAGACATGACATACACGTGCCAAAAAAGTAGCCATCCAAAGACATAATATACGCTTACCAAAAAACTACCCTTCTAAAGATATAACATGCACGTGTCATAAAACTATCCTTCCAAAGACATAACATACACGTGCCATAAAACTACCTATCCAAAGACATGACATAGACGTGCCATAAAACTACCCTTCCAAATACATGACATAGACGTGCCATAAAACTACCCTTCCAAATACATGACATACACGTGCCATAAAACTACACTTCCAAATACATGACATACATGTGCCATAAAACTACACTTCCAAATACATGACATACATGTGCCATAAAACTACACTTCCAAATACATGACATACATGTGCCATAAAACTACCCTTCCAAATACATGACATACATGTGCCATAAAATTACCCTTCCAAATACATGACATACATGTGCCATAAAACTACACTTCCAAAGGCATGACATTCACGTGACTATAAATTAACCTTCCTATGACAGGTCGAGACGCGATAACAAAAATACGATAACGTAAGACACGATAACACAAGTGGAGTACCAAGACGAGATATAACCTACCTATACACACCTGCCACGCGTAGAACGTCTAGTATGCGAACGTTACGTAACTTGCATTTATAATCAAGAGTCAATTAAGCAGTGCAAATATTTATAACATTTTCCAACATTCAGTGACATATACTAGTAGTTTTTTAATCCAGGGCATCCGTGTGTGACGGAACACAATTTTTGTGGATTATTGTTTTTTGAACATTGTTTCGCTTCAGATTTCAGCTCGAGGATTTAATTTATGTATGACTAAATAATGCGTAGACATATTTTTATTTCGTGACTGTAACAAGGAATCGCCTTAGCTGTAATATTATCCGTCGGTAGCGTTGCGTTGCAGTCGTCTGCTAAGCGCCACGCGTCGTCTGCTAGACCTGACCACGTTTAGACTTATTTTTACGACCCGTTAATTGTAAATTATTACTTGACCAGTGATTCATTCGCTTCAATGTGCAGTTATTTTGTCCAAGGACTTGATTTTTTTATGATAATCGTAATGATTTACTGTTGCACGAGAATAAGTGCTGTCGATCTACGATACTATCGTTAAGGCGAAGACGGCACGTCGCCATCTTGCGTAAGCAGGCTAGACATAATAATAATATAAATAATAATAGCGGTTTCAGCGTTTATTAGGCCATAGGCCTGTCTCTTATACACATCTAGATGTGTATAAGAGACAGNTTCCTCCTCTCTCCAACGCAAGGGAATTTAGAGCCGGACCAAAGAGCGACTCTTTAGCCCTTGTTTCAAAACCAATACGCAAGTCACCGTCAAATCGGCACGCTACCCATAATTATTTCGATTTCGCAGCGTTGTTTCCAGTTACACGTGTTTGCAACCAAGTAATACAAAAGCATTTATATTGGAACAGATTCAAATCAGATCGATCCGTTCACTCTTCATGAAAACTATTTAATGTATACCTTACAGTGCAATTTTATTATATAAGTATTCTTACGTAACTTAAGGCTAAAGTCTAAAGAGGCCTGAGAATTGTTGCATGTGACGGAAGAAAACGTAATAAAAGTCTTGCGATTCCAAGTCTGAATCGAAGTCAACATCTGGCATCACCACAAGTATGAACGGGTGAGTTATACTGGGCGGCTGAGTTATACTGTGCGGGTGAGTTACAGTATACTGTGCGGCTGAATTATACTGGGCGGCCGAGTTATACTATACTGCTAAGTTATACTATCCGGCTGAGTTATACTATACGACCGATTTATAAGGTGCGGCTGAGTTATACTGTGCAGCAGAGTTATACTGCACGGCTGAGTTATACTGTACGGCTGAGTTATACTGTACGGCTGAGTTATACTGTACGGCTGAGTTATACTGTACGGCTGAGTTATACTGTACGGCAGTTATACCTGTCTCTTATACACATCTAGATGTGTATAAGAGACAGGAGTTATACTGTACGGCTGAGTTATACTGTACGGCTGAGTTATACTGTACGGCTGAGTTATACTGTACGGCTGAGTTATACTGTACGGCTGAGTTATACGGTACTGCTGAGTTATACTGTACGATTGAGTTATACTGTACGATTGAGTTATACTGTACGGCTGACTTAAAATGTACGGCTGAGTTGTACTGTACGGCTGAGCTATACTGTACGGCTGAGTTATACTGTACGGCTGAGTTACTCTGTACTGCTGAGTTACAGTATACTGTACGGCTGAGTTATACTGTACGGCTCCGCAATCACAATCAACCCAATGAGAGAACGATATACTAGCAATAAAAAGTTTTTAGTTTCAGTGTGAGGGATAATAGTTTTATATCAAATTAAGACTATTTCTGCGTTTCTAGCATAATTTAAGCAATTGTTATCAACTGCGTTCCCTTCTTTTGTCTCGCAAAAATTTAGTAATTGTTACTGCATTTAATTGCTTTGTCTCGCAAAAATTTAGTAAATTATACAGTATTTAATTGTTTTGTCTCGCAAAAATTCACTACTTTAACTGTGTTTCCTTGCTTCATCTCGCGCAGGTTCTCCGCTGTACTCCTGCTGGCCGTGGCCGGTCTGACGAACGCTTACCTCGACCAGGGAGTTTGTCCAGACTTTCAGAACATCGCTGAGTTCGAAATTCCCCCGGTAAGTTCGTAAATATTAATATTACTTGACTATGCTCCCCTATTTAAAAAGGGCAGTAATACAGTGCAGTAATACAGTGCAGTTTTACGTATAATTTGAATATTATGATTTTGCGGATGATATCTAAGGAGACTATCGAAATTCGAGTTAGGATATTCAAAAATCAATTAGCATAAAAATTTCGAAAATCTTGTATTCACAATTTCTTATTAATAATATATAGTTCATCTAAAATAAATTAAATTCATTGCGTTATGCAATGAATTATCATTATTATTAATATTTATTATGTATTGTTAAGAATCAAACAGATGGAAAAATATGGCAGCGCAAAAACAGGTATCATCCACTAAATAACCGCACATATTCTTTTTTCGTTATTTGTTGAATTCGAGAACTTGTACAAACAAAAAAATAAAAGGAAAATAAATAAATTCGCGAAGTGTAGATAACTTAATTGTCTAATGCTGATAATAGTGAACCGAGGTTGGCTAAATAGGCTTAAGCTATAACATCAACGAAAAAGCCTTCATGTAAATAAACAAAAAAAATTTTAAAAATATTCAACAGAAATTTCTGTTGAATATTTTTTACGAATTCATATATGAATATGAATTCTTATTGAATATGAATGAATATATAAATGAATGAATGAATATATTCATATTGAATATGAATTCATAATTAATAATTAGCGGTCGAGAATAAAACCAAAAATAACTAAAAATCCTTCAAGTTTAAGCCAGAGGTCTCTGAATGGTAGTGATTTACTACAGGAACAAAACATGTCAATTCAATTCGTTGTCTATTTTGAAATTCATTCAACCCTCTACAGGCTGGATAATCCGTAGCGTAAAGGCCAATTACTGACACCCAATTCTCCTAATTAAATTGCTGGCGTCAGCATACGTCCCGTCCTATATAATATTGGGAGGAGGGCTGAAATTTGGTGCAGTTTAGTGTCGTGAAATCCCCATACATTCAGAGTCTCTTCATGGTCCATGTAATGTTCGAGTTTCGCTCGAAAATATTCAGAGTAATATGTAAAATAAAATTAATTGATGTATGAGAAGCAATATCATATCATATATATCATATCATATATATCATATCATATAGTGACATCATATCAGCGTGTCTGAGACATGATCCATCATTCGACAATATCAGTGTCAATACAAAGGAAATTTCATTTCAACATGAGTAGTTCATTTACATATAAAATTATTTCTCAAAACGTCCCCTTGAATCATCCAATTGAGATAGTGGAAAGAATCAAAATAACAGGGAAGGCAAAAAGTTACTTGAAACATCCAGCTCTTAATTCGCGAGACTTTTGATCGTGAGAATTAATTAGAACTACGTTACCTTCAGAGCGCCGAAAAAATAGCAAAATATTTCAGTTTGGGCTCCATCTGCAAAATAAATTCTGAATATTTCCGAGTTAATTAATATATAAATAAATATTAAAAATTTAAGTTTGGGCTCCATCTGCAAAATTAATTCTGAATATTTCAGAGTTAATTAATATATAAATAAATATTAAATATTTCAGTTTGGGCTCCATGTGCAAAATTAATTCTGAATATTTCAGAGTTAAGTAATATATAAATAAATATTAAATATTTCAGTTTGGGCTCCATCTGCAAAATTTGTAAAATTAATAAAGCTGATGAAAAGTTCTGTGATTCGATATTTTTAAATTACGGTTGGAATTCCCAAATTGAGATCAAATGGCAGCAATTAAACGTTCCTTTGCTGATAAATTCACCATAAGGGAAACTTAAATTTAAATTTTATTGAATCTAATATAAATTAACCACAAGTCACACTACCATGTATCAAAAAGTTTGAGGTAAATAATATATATTATAAACTGATGTCTATGTAATCATTATGGATAATAGGCGGTGAGTAATAAATTATTTAATAGTATCTAATAACATAGCCTTCATAAATCGTCAATTTTACCTTCACATACTTGGGTGTGTAAAACTTATTCAATTTCAGTATCTGGGTCGTTGGTACGAAACTCACCGATACCCCGCTGGTTTTGAGACCGGCGACACGTGTGTCACGGCAGACTACGGACCTATCGGTGAGTGTTCCTTCAGCGCTCCAAACATGAGAGCAGCTCAACTCCATGCAACTCAGTATTTGTTGTCTTTACCACCTTGAAGATGTGTAGGGATTCTATAACTAAATCTCAGGGGTAGACGGACATGCAATCGCTTCTGCATTTGTTTCTGCAGATGCTTCAGCAGATGCTTCAGCAGATGCTTCAGCAGATACTTCAGCAGATTCTTCAGCAGATTCTTCTGCTGATGCTTCAGCAGATGCTTCCGCAGATTGCTCTAGAGCTTCTTTTATTACCCGTCCACATGTGTCATAGTCTCTTCAATGATTTTAGAACTAGAAAATTAACTCTGAATTATGATCCCCACTCCAGACGACACGACGATCTCGGTCACGAACACCGCCAACCTCCCCGACGGGACGCTGGACACGATCAGCGGCACGGGCACCGCGACGGGCGTCCCAGGAGGTCAGTGTTGCGTCAGCAGCTGCGCGCAGGTCAGTGTTGCGTCAGCAGCTGCGCGCAGGTCAGTGTTGCGTCAGCAGCTGCGTTTACATTAGATACGTCTAGTTAAAATTCACATTTTCTAGAGACCCAGGCAACTTCGACAATTTGAGTTCAAACTCAAAGCCTGCATAAAATTGAACCTGCTATTACAGTTTTAAACTTTCGTCAAGAGTAAGCGCGTTGAGGTTAAATATAATTTTTTTTTTTTTTTTTTTTTTTTTTTTTTTTTTTTTTTTTTTATTGAACTTAGACTTGAATAATTATTGAACCATTTCAAGTCTAATATAACTTTTAAAAACTTTAATATGCGAAAAACTGTCATTATACCAACTAAGCAGACGACGGTAGAGGCTAAAATACGAGTATTTAAGCGAGTCTTTAAATTAGTATATTTTCATACGTAAACTTCAGCTCAATTTTAGCTCTGATGAATTATTCAATGATAATTTGCGGAGTGTCGACTGATCGGCTTCCGCAGTCAGCTAACACGTACGAGGATCATGAAGCATCATTCTTTTGGGGATCATTCCATTTGCATGAAGGATCGTTCCTATTAACACCGTGAATTTTGCATGGAGAAACTGCATTAAGTCTTGAATACCTATTAGGTCTGGAACTTGATGCTCAACATCGTACTTGCCATCATCGTAAGTTCTACTTTCACCGTAAACGCGACGGTTCACAAATTTCAGGTCTCAAGCTGAGCATATCAATTAAAGGATCGTAGGATGCTTAAGCTAATCGTAACTCACCGTACATCACCTTACACCATCGTAGATCATATTACGACCAACTTACCTGATCTACGGTGATCATATTACCTGGAACTGAAGTGGCGTATGAGCCGTTAGTTATCATAATAATAATGTATTCCTCTGTCGGAAAACCATTATGCGATTGAATCATTAAACATTTCCCTTACTAAGGTCGCATTCACTTTAGTTAAGTTGTTTAATTTTATTTAAGTGGGCACATGTAACATTTCCCTTACTATTCATAAGATCGCATTTGCTTTAGCATCATTAAGTGGCATAAATTAGATCGTTTGCTTTCCTAATTTGTATTATTAAGTACGCATTTATATCATCAAATTGTTTGCATTTAATTATTATGTTTGGTTAAAAATAATGCCCGTTTTATTGAGAACTTCTTTTGAGTTAAATTTCTCAAGCTTTCTGATAAAAGGTACAGTAATAGGGTTATTATTATACATTAATTTAATTATTATTATATATATATAATTAAATGTGTGTCACAGGTTGGGGACTACAGAGAGCAGTTCGCGTGGGTGCTGTCACGCACGCAGGAGCTCGACGCTGACACGCTCGTAAGCACACGTCTATTTAGGCATAGTGATAATTTAATTGAAGAATATTCTTGATAATCTAATTGAGGCATAATAATTTAAAAAATAATTGATAATTTTATTGATAAATATTCTTGATAATCTAATTGAGGCATAATCATTTAAGTAAGATAATTTATAATTTAATTGAGGCATAATAATTTTGCCACGCTCGTAAGCTTACGCATATATAGGCATAGTGATAATTTAACTGAAGAATACTCATGATAATTTAATTGAGGCATATTCTTGATAATTCAATTAGGGCGTATAGTGATAATTTAATTGAAGCATAGTGAAGCACTATAGGCATATTGATAATTTAATTAAAACGTCATGTTACGCGTGAAAAATACTAATAAATTGTATAATATCATAGTTCTATGAACGTACGGTACAATGACGTTTCAAAAATCCAGCAGAAATTTAAGAATTAGACTTCTGACGTACAATAAAGTTTTTGACCAATTATGACCCAATTGTTCATATACACATAGAACTTTTCATGATGTATGAAGAATTACGCATATGTCGCAAATTTTCCTAAATAAAATAAAAATAACGGCTTAGGACCCCATTGTTCATAAGCAAGTAGAACTTTTTCATGATGTAAAAGCTGTTTTTTTCTAGTTTTCTGTTTTTTTTCTAAAATAAAATAAAAATAACCGATTAGGACCCCATTGTTCATAACCACGTTGAACTTTTTCATGATGTACAAGATGTTTTTTTCTAGTTTTTTTTCTAAAATAAAATATAAATAACCGATTAGGACCCCATTGTTCATAAACACGTAGAACTTTTTTCACGATGTATAACCTGTTTTTTCTAGTTTTTCTGTTTTTTTTCTAAAATAAAATAAAAATAACCGATTAGGACCCCATTGTTATAACCACGTAGAACTTTTTCACGATGGATAACCTATTTTTTTCTAAACAGACGACCGTGCTCGGAGTGTTCGAGTCTAACGGCATCGACACGTCGGTGCTGCAGCCTACGCCGCAAGGGGGCGATTGCGTCTACGCGCCAGTTCCTCCCAAGATATAAACGATGGAAATACGGCATAAAATTCCATGTTTAATCAATATTGCATAGGGATTGAACTCATTGAAGGAAAATATATGTAACTATAATATGAATCTGTGTCAAGTAAATTGAGGAAATTCGCATGCATTTTAATTCTCACGATGAGTTGCCTGTTAGCTACTGGTATAAACTAAGCTCAACATATTTCACCGATCGTAAATGTACTATAGCGGATCGGTTAGTTTGAAACCACTACAATTTAAGAACTTAAAAACGGGGATTATAGCACGAATTTGCCGAGAATAACATTCAAAGTATATTTTGTAAAGTATGGAGGTTGCACCCCAAACATTGGCGAACCAGGCAGTTGCGATACTACGGATAACTGAATCGAAGAAGAAACAAAATGTCAATCTATAAGTAGCTCGGATGGTTTGCGAAAAATATAAATATTCTAGAAAGTCAATAAAACTGATAACAAAGATAAATTTAGTGCCCCTACAGTACTATTAATGTCTTTGAAAAAATTCTCACTCAACTTTATTGTTGAATGAAAGTGATTTGAGAGTTGAATCTGTAACGAAAACGAACATATTGCAACTGTTGAGAAGCAGTAAACTAAATATCGTTAGGAAAACCAGAGCAACATACCGAGAAAACCTTGTCAAATAAATAACGTTATCTTGATAATAACTCAATTTAATTGAAGCTACAATAAAAAAAAACTTATATTCAAAACAAGCTATCCAAACTAGATAATAAAGTCTTGTGAATATTTCTTATCAAATTAAATAGGCAATGAAATGGATGTAGGTTTGTAATTGGGATTGAAATGACAATATGAAATGCCAACGTCAAATTAAAATTTATACAGTGCTTTAATTACCAATGGTCATTTGCAATTCTGAAACTAGATACTAATGAACTAATTCGAGCATAAATACTAGATACTAAATACTAAAACAATTCGAGCATATACTAAATACCAATACAATTTGAGCGTAATTAACAAACTAGGGACAATTTCACAGTAAAAAAAAAATAAAAAAAGAAACATTGATCAAAATATAAAGTTTCAAGTTATGGATCAGTTCGCGATGCCATTTCCAAACGATGCAATTCAAGTTTAATTACTAACTTTTATTAAATATTGTTTATAAAAAAAAGAAGAACAAAATATATCTATCAATGCGCGCGTTTATATTAATGCATAAATTAATTATAATAAATATAATGACTAGTAATAATGAAAAAACTGTCAAATAATAGTGAAATAAATTTTTTCTTCTTACTAAGAGTTCCCAAAATTTTGAAATTTTAATTTATTCCTTATCACTAAAACGTTTATGTCCATATATCCATAAGCCTGGAAAAAAGAACTGATGTTCTCCCACTTAATAATGAAGTTAATTTGTTAATAAATCCTTTGAGGCGTAAGTGCTACATTTTTCTAACTGTGAATTGAAGAACAACGGAGGTCATCTCCTACAGCAACAATCAAAATTGTGGGCGTTAAAAGCGACTAATGCAAAAATTGTTTCACCGAAGAAAATTTACTAATTGTTTACAAAAAATTTCGAGTTTTCTTTGCGATAGTTAAATTATTTTTAATAAAAAAACGCAAAAAAACAGCAACCAACCTACCGCAAATCCGGATATTTTCACTTGGAAAAATGATCTGAAACACGAGTTGGAAAAAATATGAAAAGAGATTGGATATAGGAAACAAAAGTTGCAGCAGGTGACAGAAAGCGAGAAATAAATGCAAGCATTGAAAATTAGTATTAGATGGCAGAATTTACTTGTTTATGCACGTGCGATTGATGACCAGAGAATTCGTTGATTTTTATTATCAGGGAGTGGAACTTTCTTTACTTCCTGAAACTTGCCTTTTAATTTACAGTCATCTGAAGAAAAGTTCCACTCCCTGATAATATAAATAAACGAATCCTCTGGTCATCAATCGCATTGAAAATTGAAAACAAATTTTGAAGACAAGCTTAGGAAATTAGAAGCAGCTGGAAACTTAATACAAACGTTGGAAATTATAAGCAAGAACTAGACACAGGCCTATGAAAATTTGTAAAAAAAAATTAGAAAAGCTGGTGTAATTTAGAAGCAAGAACCAAACACAGTCGAAGTAAATTTCAGACGATGTAGAAGAAGAAATTTTTATCGAACAACAATGGCTCAGTGACGGGCACGCAGCGCTGGCGAGAAGTGAACGTTTTTGCTGCCCAATATCGCGATCAAAAGCCTCTGCATCCATTCTTGGACGCGCGTCGAATCCTTAATATTGTTTTGCCAGCAATAGAAACTCTTGAAGTTACGCCTAAAGTTTAGCAGAATGGCTGCATCGATGGAAGCGAGCTCAATACGAATTGCGCTCGCCTCAATGTATAGTATCATTCAATACTCATTCAAGCAATTTATACCGATCGTCCTGAATCGAAAACGTCATATAATAAATTCAAATTGAAAAAGTAAAATTTACGAGATGTGACTTGCTCTTGTGCTGCAATGGATGTTTAAAGGAAACTATTTCCTTTCTTTATTTCTATTTCTTCTTCTATTAGTTTCACAATGTAAAAGAATTTCATGCTCTTTCAAATTTCAGTCAATCATCAAGGCTTAGCTTGATTCTAATCAGTTTTCATCCGTCGAATCGTAAAATTTTCGACCCCGCTTCCGAAATTATCAAATGAAATAAATCTAAATCTCATGAGAAGTAAATTAATCGAACGAAGGTTTCGGTCAAACGCAGATGCCGAACATCACGTCATTGATTTCATTTTAAAATATGAGGCAAAAAAAATATTAGCGAGAGTCTAGGTTAGTTAAAAAGCATACAAACATTTTTTTCCTCCAGCAGTAAAAGCGATCGCAATTTTTATGCTGAGCCTTAAAAATGATAGACTGTGATGAAAATTTACTAATTTATGAACAATGAAGCCAGAAGTTGTATTAATTAGAAGAATTCATCAATCTAATGTCTATGGCTAACAAAATCATCATAAAAAAGAATAATTACTAAAATTTACGATTCCGAGTGAAGACTCGATCACTGAAATCTTTTAGAGGTATTTTGTTGAAATATTTCAACGATGTTGAACGATTACAATCTATTTTTAATTTGCAAATTTCTATATGGACTTACCATTTATCAGAGTCGTTAAACCATGAAGAAAAAATAACAGATTTGTTTTAGATTTTATTACTTTTCTAAAAGCTGCGGATATGAAAGCAATAATTGCAACAGAAAATTGTCGCTCTCCAACAATTGAAACAAAAAAATTGCATTTAACTTGTTGCTGAAAAAAACGAAGTACGTTTCACTTTTCTGAACTCCGGAAATCCAATATAATGACGAAGCTTTATCCAATTCTTAAAGCATCTCACAATACATTATTCATGAATCTTGAAGTACGCTACTCTTAGAACTAATCACAGGTTTTACAAAATTATAAAATGTTTAGAATCCAAGGTTTATAAATATTTAAATATCGCATGCAAGTGTGCCAACAGTGATCAAATTCTTGGAAACCATTCAAAGTTATTCAAAGAAGTAAACAAAAATGATCGTCACGAATTGGGAATTGGTCGTCATGCGTACACATTTATTGACAGAAAATAAACGCTCACGTTATCCTCATCAGTGAGAAGATAATTGACTTCTCAGAAACTCCAGTATAAATCTACATAATATGCATAAGTGACCTCGCTCCCCTGCCCAATGCGTATAGAAAGCTGGGGCTCAGAATATGAATTAGCTCATGTCGACCTTTCCTGTATAAAGAACTGAGCTAATATGTATTAAATTATAACTTCAATGGGTATAAGAGGCTATGGAACTTATTGGATGAGGAATTAGTGTGTGATTCTAACGAGTGAACTTGCAATGGATGGATACTGTTTATCTATTTCATGTTGTTCCACCGTTAATAATTTTCTTCTAGCTTCAACGTAGTAAAGAGAGTTCACACTCCTCTACTTATGTGTCCTGCGTAACACAGTAATTTTTTGGCTAATTCGAAAAATTTACTTCGAAAATACTGTAATTTACGTTTAAAATTCGTGCAAAAAAATCATATATGCCCAAATTTTATATTTCCATCTTTCAGCTCGCCACCAACGAAATTTTATCCGTTCACAGTGAACTGATTAAGGTAAGAAGTTTGTGTGAAACATTTACTATACAAACACTGCAAGCCACTCATTTCGAGTCTCAAGAATATTTGGGTGAATGAGAAGAAAGCCTGAGGGGAAAAATGAAACGAAAAATGTAATTGCATGCACACATAAAATAAAAGTTTTGGCATCTTAATATACTGAATAGAATTTCAAAATTTCAATAAAAGTTTGGATGAAGATGCTCTCTTTTGGCAGCGGTACTCACTTATATAGTCTTTAATTTCATTTAAAAATTCGCTTGTAGCAAAATGCTGTCAGTCTCGGTATGATAAGTAGTAACTTGGTGACACTAATTAACTGAGGAATTAAAATCAATATAGCGAAAGGGACTTACAACAACGTCTTTATCATGCATTAAGAGGTTCCATCTGTAACGTGCCTGTTGAACTGAATATTTTACCGTAAGTAAATTTTTACGGCATTCGGGAACTTCATAATGAAATTCAAAACAAGGTTGAGGTTATTGAATTCATGCGAATATTGTTTTAGAAAGAGGAAATAAGGAGTTAAAATTTTCATAGATTTTCCATTAAAAATGTCTGCGTTTAAAATACCTAATTGGTCTGAATTCATTTGATCGAGAAAGATGTACATTTTTCTATATTGATTAAGAATCCCATATTTTGATTCTCTGGAGTTCTTGATTGTAAACACATAAATTTTAATTACAATTAATTTCGTCATACAGCCGTCAGTCTTTTTTATAACACGTAAAGATAAGAAGCCACAATAATGTAAATTAATTATGCACAAAAAACATTCATAAATTTTTGTTCGCGTACAAAAAAAAAAACAAGAGAATTGCGAAATAAAAATGAGACCAAATAGGATGTATAGTTAAATTTTCGACACCAAATGCGAGACATTAATGATGCGAAATAACTTCTTTGCATTTACAGAAAATGAAGTAGTGATGGGCGATGATTTTTAAGGGAATGTGCCTCCGTGACGTTTAATAATAGCTAATCAAAAATTTCCATATTTATTTATTTTGACTTCTTTCGAAAAAGTTTAATATAAAAGTAGCAATACATTATATGTAATTTTGATCATTGATAGTAAAACACAAAGTATCTCAGTATTATAATCGTAATTTGTTTATTTGAAAATTTTGAATTGGAAAAAAATGATATATTGAAAACTTCCTCTTTTTATTTATTTTGAGTTACTGCGTAAAAAGTTTAATCTAAACGCAACAATACAATATGATTAATTTTGATAATTGATCGTAAACACATATTCTATCAATAATATAACGAGACTTTCCTTGTGTTTCTTTAGGCATAAAAAATATATTAATTCAAGCGTAACTTTCTTAAATCCCAACTGCGATAAGATTCCAGGTAGCATCAGCCTTCCGCATATACACCAAATTTAGCAAATACATCAAATCTAGAGTTCACAAAATTAAGGCTTGCAATTTCTTTATTTATGTGAAATTTGCCCTTCTAACAGATTATGGTATCACATTACATGCACAAACACTACTTGTTTTCGAACAACTTGTGAATAATTTCACAATTATTCATTATTGTATATTAGTTACGTAATTTTTTCCGCTTTATCTTACAAAAGCAACGTGAGAAAAAACATTAGCACTGCAGATGGCTTTGAAGTGCAGAAGCACGACAGCATCGTCATGTCAGAGCACAGACAGCGTTGTATGGAGTGCTTGTTAAGAATCAAAGCACCATAACGGAATTAAAAGTTTATTGAAATTATTAACTAGAATTTGGATTTTCGTTTCGTGAACTTAGCTATACATAATGAAGTGAGTTTTGTATCGAATATCCTAACAGGTATAGATGAAATGAACAGGAAGTCAACAGAAATTGGTTTTATATAGCCAAAAACTGAGAAATTTAAATATTATAGTTTAAATTATTTATTGTCATTAATTTGAAATTTAACTTTCATCGTAAATTCTCATCAATTAAACAAAAGATTTTAAGTTAACCCCAGTCTCGGTGAAAGAGACATTCATAAAATAAGTTTATTTGCGGTATATTTGATCATGTATAGTGATGCACCAATGTCGTTACCGATGCTCATTCGTGTGTTTACTCGTACGCAGTGACATACGATTTTAAAATTAAGTCAGATGGGGTTCAATCTCGGTTTAAAATAACATTTAAGATCAGAGACATGACATAAGTCATTAAACATGCAGGCTACTGAAAAACTTGACCAAAAAAACTTTCTTCAATCGTTGTATTGATAACTCCTAATCACCAGGGCCTATACTTTCAAAAAAAGTTAAAAGAACGTAAGTTGATCAGCCAATCATTGACAGCCTTTCAAGCAAAATCCCCCAATCATAGACAAGAAAATAGAGCGTTAGTACTTACGTTCCCTTAGCGAGTTTTGAAATTATGGCCCCAGTAATCATTTCCGCATTTACTGCGATATAGTTAAGCAAGTTCGTGACGTTTTGGTGACAAGAGTAGGCTTTAAAAAATTTTTTCCTGTGTGTGCAGGTGGTCAGTGCTGGTGCTGCTGGGCTTGTTAGCTGCAGCAAAAGCCGAAATCACGGCTGGAATTTGCCCTGAGTGGACCAACGTTGAAACTTTCGACATCCCTTCAGTGGGTTTGATCTTTTTAACTTCTCGTTCCTCGACTACAGTTCAATTTTATATGGAGTTTCTGCAAAATAATAAGTTTACTTTCGTGTCATCAATGCTGACACATTGTTTTGGAATCAGCAAAATGTTCTCACCATTAATGTTCGAAGGCCTTTTCCGCAAGTAGAAGGGCAGCAAATAGCCAGGGCACTTTACAATGGGTGAGGAAAAAGCAGCACTGGCAATACGGAGGGACAAAAAAAAAATGAACAGGTTGCCAGCACTAAAAACGAAGACTTATTCAGAAAGCGAAGACAATTATTTAACAATACAATACACTTTTACGAAACAAGAAAAAACACTTTCAATAAAATAACTACACTTTTACAAAACAAAAACACTTTCAATAAAACAACTGCACTTCTATAAAACAAAAACACTTTCAATAGAAACAACTACACTTTTACAAAACGAATACTTTTCACAATACGATGATTTTTTTTACAAACGAAAACACTCGATAAAGAAGCCGCTCATACGGGACGCCGGCCGCCCGCGTGAGTTTGACTAAAGAAATTCCAAGTATACTGACTACAAAAAATGCCTCTGGACTTGAGAAATCCAATAAACTGTGACAAATGTAAAACACGGCAGGAGAAACATTCAAAAGCCGGAAAGTGAAAATACCATGTTTGGCTAAACTTAGGTTTTCCATCTTCATAATTATAGAATAGAATAGAAGTCTCGCATCTCATTTATTCCAGTGTTTGATTAAAAATTTTCATTTTTATGTACTGTTTTTTAAAGCCTTCCGTCCGTGGATTGATATAATTTTTCTACCACCCGCAGTACCTGGGCCGGTGGTACGAGATGGCTCGTTTGCCGGTAGCGTTCGAATTGGGCATCTCCTGCGTGACCGTTGACTATGGTCCCTTGAGTGAGTGATTAGCGAGAAAAATCTTGTGAGAAAAAATGTAAATATAAATTTATATATGCGGCTCATTCGACAAAATCATAGACTGGATTCAATTACAATTGCGCTTCTGAAGGTTTCTGCATTTAATGCCTTATCATGAATTTTAGGTATACACTGACCTGAGTTTCCGGAGTTTAAAGTTTGAGGTGGGCAGTGTATCGATGATCTCAACTAATCCATTCTAAATTGGACAGTACGATTTTTCTTTTATCGACAATTTTCAGATATTAGCGATACAAGTTACGCTCAAAATATTTCCGGTAATAACAGGAGCTTCTAAATCTGTATTTAACAATTAATGCATGAATAAAAGGAGTGATAACTACGTATATATCTTGAAACGTTTCATGATTCACACAAAGTTTAATACAATGAACAAACCATGTGAACTGCATTAATTCAATATTTGATTTCAGCAATATAGCTGCAATAGAATTTATTTTTCATCTTTTCGTGATAATTATGTTCATATTGCCAAGAAAGAAATTAAGATTGGTACGTGACACAACCTATGACCGTCCAAAACTGGGGTGATCATTAGAAGATGTACTACAAATTGCTCACTATACCTAGCATTGACATAAATTTATTCCTATTAGATTGATTAATTGACTGGCAAATGTTTAATGTTAGTCACCGTTGGTAAGAAGCTGTTATAGCTGACTAACGAAACAACGATTTTAGTTACGCACTGTATTTGCGGACCTAAATATTTATAATAATATATATAATATAATAATAACCCCGTTATTGGTCACAGGCGATACGATGATCACGGTCACTAACAATGGTGATCTTGGTAACGGAATAGTGACGGTGGAAGGTACAGGTACCGCCACAAACGTCACAGGCCAACTCATGATTAATTTGAACGGTGAAGACGTTGGTTTATATAACGTCATCGACACAGACTACGTCACTTACGCCTGCGTCTATACCTGCGAGCAGGTACGTCTGCACGTCTGCCACAGTATCGTGAAAAAATCAATTAATGTGAAACTGTGTTTTTTTTAATAGCAATTAGTACCAAATTAAACCTTTTATTATATATAAAATAAATCAATTAATAAAATCAATCATTATGAAATAGGTATTTTCTAATCGAAATTAATGCCAAATTAAACTTTGTATTATAAATAAAACAAATCAACAAAAGCAATCAATTTGAAATAGTGGTATTTCTAATCGTAATTAGTACCAAATTAAACCTTGTAGGTATTGTAAATGAAATAAGTCAACATGAAATAGTGGTATTCTCAAATAGCACTTATTATAAATAAACCTAGTAATAAAAATAAAATAAATCAATTAATAAAATAAATCAGTATGAAATAGTGGTCATTTCAAATACCAATTAGTACAAAAGTAAACCTTGTATAAAAAATAATGAAAATAATTCAATTGCAAACTAAAATCTACTAACAAAACTTTATAAAATACTAATAGACCGAATGGAAGTAATAGAAATGTACAACTAACAGTGTGCCAGTGTTAAATGAATGCCATATAATATAATATTTTATAACATAAAATAAAATGATGTATTATCACATAATATGATATGATATGATATAATATAATATAATATAATATAATATAATACAATATATTATAATATAATATAATATAATATAATATAATATAATATAATATAATATAATATAATATAATATAATATAATATACTGATGAGGACTGACGTGCTTCTGTTGGCTGGTGTTTGTTCGGCCGTCCGGCCACTGACTGCACCATCGTGTGGTATATTATAACATAATATAATATAATAAAATATAGTATTATATAATATAGTATATAATAAAGGATATTCCCATAATGATATTCCTGCCTCGGTCAGCTCGGGGACCTGAAGGACGAGACGGCGTGGGCGTTCAGCCGCACCACCTCCTACGACCCTGAGACTCGAGTGAGTGCTGTAGCACAGCTCATATTTAACTACTTTAAATGCTTCATAAATTATTGTAAGTTAGTTAGTACAGTAGATTAACTACTTTAAATGCTTCACAAATTATTTGTAAGCTAGTTAGTAAAGTAGCAAATGTAAATGCTTCGCAATTAGTTAGTCAGTGCAATAGCCGCTGTTACTAGCGCCTCGCATCGAGCTGTGCTTCACAATTACAAATTAGGAAATTAAAAGTAATTTCGTAAAATATTGTACAGCAAAATTTTAAATATGTCAAAATGGCAGCATGAAATTATGCAAATTTAATACAAATGTAGAATAAATTTTGATCCAAGGATGATAGAGCACAAGTCGGTATTTTAAAATGACACAGTGAGCATCATGTTCGTTTTATTTATAATATAATTCACGGTGTAAAAATGAGAAGCAGGAGATTGAGTTCTAATACATTAAGCAACAGCACTAATGTAGAAATCATCAATTAATAATGATTAAATAAGAAATTTAGGAGTCTACCGATGGCAAAATGCACTTTGATTCAGGGGAAAAATCACATATTTCGAACACTAATGCGCTTATTTTTAACACAAAATTTCATAATATAAGAATAAATAAGAATCTTGTATAAGTAATAGAGTAAAAATAAGAGTAAATAAGAATACTCTTGTTCTCGACTTTCTTGGTAGATATATTCTTGTATCCGCGATATAAAAAAAACACCATTTTACAGTTAAACATAGATCGAATTTAACTTAAACAGAATTTTAACAACGAAGAAAACGGGTAGCTTGGTGACAAGGTCATCTGAATATTTTCGCAATATTCTGGGTAGTTTTATTTAAATCATTATTCTGTTCCGGATTAGTAATTATTAACACCTCAGAAGTACCAAACCTGCTCAAACCAGTAAATTTTTCATTTATGAATGCAAAAATAAGATCAATTTGCAGATAAATGCAAATAAATTTGAATACGGGTTTAAAGGTTCCAATGAAAAAAAGTATTTTAGAGAATAATTAGCTTTCGAAAATTTCATTTTAATTTTCATTCTCAATAAATTGAATGAAAATACGAAATTATTCTTTAACAAAAAATAAAGTGATATAATTCAATTAAAAAGCAGCGTTGGTATCGATGAACTATTTGAAATTTCTTCTGATTTCCTTTACAATTTCAGGACAAGGTGGAGGCGGCATATACGAAGTTTGGCATCGATGTCACCAAGTTCCACATCACGCCGCAAGGGGGCGACTGTGTCTACGCTCCTCTGCCCTGAACTTATTATAAACATTAGAATTTCATTCTTATATCTATTATTTATCAAAATCTTGATTAAAGCGTAACTAAATAATTTTTCTATTACCCGAAACATAAAATAATATCCATATTTTTAAACGCATGTCTTGTAGCTGTTAAATTATAAACATAATAATTTCATTCTTATATCCATTATTTATCTACCAAAATATTAACTAAAGCATAACTAAATAATTTCTATTACCCGAAACATAGGGTAATAGAATCCATACTTTTAATAGGAGAATGTCCTTCTTCTAGTCCTGTAGCCATTAAATTGTAAAAAAATGCGAAGTTTTACGAAACAACGTTATAGTATACGGTCACGAATATGAAAAAAAACGTTCGATATAAGTAATCTCAATACAGATTCTTCAACACAATAACTCTGACACAACAATAGCATTACAATGCATCCTGATTCGTCACCTATAAAATAAATATGCAGAAATTTTTTATTCGTTTTTTTTTAATAATGCCCTCAATATTGAGGTTCTTACTTGATAGATTGACATAAAAAATATGTCTAGGTAAAGTTGAATTATTCAGTCGAAGCACCTTACAAATCTTAATATTTTAAATCCGATTCACTCTAATTGTTACAGAGTCATAATCCCTAATCATGATGAGCTAATTAATATTCTCACATGAAGACCAGTATGTCAATATCAATAACCACTTTTGATAATTAACCATCTTCAGTGAGATACTTGGAGCACTTACACGTAGTTTTCGATCATGTTTAGTAACCACTTGCAAATATAATTGCAGTATTTGCTGTAGCACAATCGATACAGATTTGCATTCTTTCTCCTCAACGATGCCGAGAACTTTTTAATAAAATATACAGTCTTTAATGATGAGTGAAGCGGATATAGTTCCAGCCCAAACCATAATATCTACCTTCAAATTGACCTGTGGCGATCGACCTTCATTTAAAGGGACCTTCTACCCTAAAATTTTCAATTTTGTCGTTTTCCGGTTTTCATACTTATCTTAAAGCTGGAATTCTCCTCTTTCCAATGGTATCACTGCCATCTCTCTACGTGAATATTTACGTTCATGACGGCTCTTTAAACGGAGGCGGGTGGGAGAGTTCTTTAACTAATTACATATAAATTAATTAACTGCTGAAATCTTTGAATATAGTTTCTACCTGAGTTGTAAACCATAATATCTACCTTCAAATTGACCTGTGGCGCTCGACCTTCATCTAGATAACGATGAAGATCGATAATAACTCAGGAGAAGTGTATTCATTTACCGTTATTAAGGTAAATGAATAGCCTTCTACTGAGTCAATTTTCTCTCCTATGGTCCTCCCCAAGAGGGCGCCATTTCCCCAAGCACGAAACATTTCTCAAAATGCGTTCGCTATTCAAATTAGACGGCAATTTTCAAAATTAGTTTAAAAATTTCAAATTTCAAATTCAGAATATTCAATTTTCAAATTAATTCGTTCAAATTAGACGACAATATTCCAGGCGGTGCTGTGCCTTAGAATCGTTTGTATCATCAGTCAAAGGTCACCTAAACTAAAGGTCACCTACATTATACATGTCACATATATCATACACGTTACATATTATATATATAAACAAAATTATTAATGTCGCGTAATAAATACCGTTCGTCCATCAGCTACAACGAAACAGTGACATCATCTGAAATTCGTGTATCCAAATTAGACGAATGCATGTATAATATACAATAATATATAATAATATTGTTATTGTTAATATTTGTATAAAATAACAAATGTCTGATGGATTTCAACCTAATTAGGAACTGTAAATTCTAACGCTAAGTCGGAATTTAAATTGCATCATGCTATTGTTCACAACAAAGATCTTAATTTGGAACTAATAACGGAATCACCATTCATACGTGAATCCGGTTAAAAAATAACATTTATGGAAAAACAGCCTTTGATCTATTCACAATTCACGAGAAAATTTACAGCTCACTTTTTGAGAAAATTATAGTAATAAAAATGGCAAAACGCGACGAGTGAAAAACGCAGAACAGACAAAAATTATTAAACTCGTACTGTCTACTTGAATTTAAAAATCTTGCGCAATCCGAATCCAATTTTTTTCAATTTTAAAAATTAAACAGGACATTTTTAACAAGCTTGGAAACCATCGACGCCTGTTAATAAATTCCCTTTGCATTTCTCTGACTTAAGATTGACGATTATTTGCAGCAAATTCTTTTTAGTATGAATATTCCCTTTTTTGGGTCGATCATCAAGAGAATTGATCTTCAAGGGAATTGATCTTCAAGGAAATTGATCATAAGAGAATTGATTATCAAGGGAAATGATCATCAATAGAATTGATCATCAAGTGAATTGATCATCAAGAGAATTGATCATCAAGAGAATTGATCATCAAGTGAATTGATCATCAAGAGAATTGATCATCAAGAGAATNGAATTATTTATCAATAGAATTTATCATCAAGAGAATTGATTATCAAGAGAATTGATCATCAAGAGAATTATTTAGCAATAGAATTTAACATCAAGAGAATTGATTATCAAGAGAATTGATCATCAAGAGAATTTATCATCAAGAGAATAGAGCAACGGCAAGTTCGATCTTCTCTTTATCATCGAAAAAATGTATCATAATCTTAGATCATTTTCTGCAAGCAACTCTCTAATTTCCTGAGCTTTCCAGCATAATTACGTACCGATGAAGATCATTACTAAGCTCACGTGTATCTACGAGATATGGATTCAATGCATTTTCTAAAGAAGTTTACTCGAAGTTCCGTGGGCATTGAGTCGTAGATTGTTTTGAATTGGAGAGCAAGATATTTCATAGGCCTTATTTGATGCGATGAAAACGGACCACGAGTCAATGTAAAGCCGTAGCAAGATCATCTAGCAAGCTGTAGCAAGATCATCTAGCAAGCCGTAGCAAGCCGCAGCAAGCCGTATCAAGATCATCACTCAAAGTACAAGGCTAATACGTTATTGCAAGTCGGTAGTTAGTGGAAGAATAGGGGCTTTTCGATGAATACCAACCTAGAGGATAAGAGATTTGCCCAATTATAGCGATAGCCCTCAAGCCAAGACAAATAATGAGGCGATTTTGTGTTCAAGAAAATAGTCGGCAAATATTTGCACGTGTTGCGACGTCGATATTGAGAGCAAAATGATCGTCGAGCAGCAAATAAAGCACAGTTGGGCTCTGGCAGAGAGACAAGAAGGATCAACTTTAACCTTGTGGTTAAAGAAAGTAAGTACTTTCCCCCAAAACCCTAGTCATTGTTGGAAAACCATCAGACCTAGGCATTATCATACCAACCACCCATCAAGCGCTGAGAAATCGCATTAAATATTTTCTAGTTTTAAAATTCAGCGAAGGATTCTAATCCAACTAAGGTGGCCATTATGATAAAAATTTTATAGAATATTCGTTTATCGAGGCATTTCAGAAAATTCTGGTAAGGTAAGTTCTGAGCTAAGATATTCTTGATTTAGTTACTTAAGTCAAATGACGAGGTTGTGTCGGTGGCTGTAATTAATTGTAGAGCTGTAATTAAGTGCTTCAAAAGTGGAAGTAAAACGTGTAGGTCTTTGGAGTATCAGAGCCAGAATGACAAATTTTCAATGGGGTAACGGGTTCGTCCTGTCTAGCCCTCGGGCTTAATTGTTGCCAGTTAGGTGCCACCTATATTATACATGTCACCTATTTATATACGTCACATATATTAAATGTTCTAGGTACATATAGACCGTTCGTCTAGCAGCTACAACGAAACAGTGACATCATCACGCAGGATCGACAAGGAATAAAAATACCTATTTTAATTTTACTGTTCGTACGGATAAAGTGTAAGTAATGTCGCTCAATTTTGAAATTGATATTTTTTTACCATGGATGCCCATGTGAATAGAGATATATTTTTAAACAACTCTAAGAATCATTTCTGTAATATTCTTACATCTTTATCCTCAGTTCCAACAATGAAAACAACTGCCCTGCCCTCCCAAATTCTGATGCTTCAGAAGATATTAATCATCACCCATTCAGTCCACGCTGGACACACCTGGGTCAGCACACAGCTCAGCAGGACATGGCTGGACGCACCAGGCGTTACGAAGGAAATCGTTTGGCAGCCCAAAAAGGCCCTCGCGGCTCTTGAATGTGGGGCCAGGATCTGGTGTGGGACGTTTTGTCTTGAACCTGCAGGCATGTACACTCTTCTCAGCATCGTGAGCGTGCCTTTCAATGAGGATCCAAAAGGTGCACCTTACCTCAAATGTTACTCAAACAGAACTGAAAACATCCTCATGGCACAGTCAGGTATCACGGTCTATGCTTCTACTCCTGAATCAGCAGTTAGACGCGTTGCTGGGAATATGTTGGACGGGACATATAATTGGCCCGACCTTGAAGACTGCTAAGAGGATCCAAAAGGTGCACCTTACCTCAAATGTTACTCAAACAGAACTGAAAACATCCTCACGGCACAGTCAGGTATCACGGTCTATGCTTCTACGCCTGAATCGGTAGTCGGACGCGTTGTTGGAAATACTGTAGACGGGACATATAATTGGCCCGACCTTGAAGACTGTTATCGCACCTTGGCTGTCAGTTACCCGTTCGTCTTGTACGATTTGGGTTCAACAATGAATGTGAAAAATGTTTCAATCATTATCCAGCCAAACTTGAACGCTCAGTACCATTTCAGGGAAATAGACATTCGTGTTGGAACATTGCCTAAACAAGGAGACTTCAGCGCCTACCACCAGCTGGGCTACATGAGTGGTCCAGCGCCGTATCCTGACTACCAGTTCAACACCAACGCCCCTAACGCCATTCGAGGGCGATACCTTGCAGTCCAGAAGAATATGACAGGAAACGACGTTTTATACAACATGATGCAGTTTTGTCACATTGAAATCTTTGTGTGATGGAAAGGCCAGCCTCCAGATGCGAGTGCGGATGGTGTTAATTTTTAGTAATGCGTGCGGATTGCGGATTAATTGCGGTAATTAGTGCGAATGGCCGCAATTTTTTTAGTAAACGTGAAACTATTTAATTCAGTTACTTCTGTTTATGAACTGAAGTAATTCGTTTTAGTTTTAATTTCATCTGAATGGCCAAGACGGATATTTTTGCTTATTATTTCACCATTATATCTTCAGACCCGTTATTAGCGCTACAAAGGGCTCTTATTATTAATTAGCGCTCTTATTATTCTCTTTTTATTCTTATTATTCTTATTAGCGCTCATATTATTCTGGGGGTGCTTCGTGCCCCACATAGCTTTGCCTTCGGTTACTTAATACGAATAAATTTAGGATAATAGGATAATTTTTAAAATTACTTATTAGTAATTTAATTTGACGTTGCTTTGAAATAGCATAAATATTTCTATACAAGGTTGACAAACAATTTAATTAACTTCAATTGTTAATAGCAGATGCGCTCCAATGCATTGTGAAAGTGTTTCAAAAGCGTCCGATTAAATTCTCAAAATAAATTTATTGTTATGATTTATCAAATTTATATTAATTTACACGCATAGACACACAGCTCCACCGGATTCAAAAGCAAAAATTTCTCGTTCCCGGACCCCAGTGAACAAGAGAAAATTTTATTTTCACAATTTTTTTCGTAAGAAATTTTAGCTTTTTTGCTATTTTCTCAAGCATTTGTACCAGTCGCAGACGGATTAAAATAGAATAATTTCTACAAACAAGCTTTATGTGTTTCCATCAGAAAGCCTCATCCGTTCGATGTCAATAATTCTAGCTTCATCCGGTCAAAGTATAACCGTCACATCAAACAAGTAAATAAAATGAAAATGAAACTCTTTTGTTTTTACGTTAAATTCTTCATATAAGCCTGCATTGGTACAAGCTTGATATCAGCAATAATAACTTGAAAAAAGTCTGATGAAAGCAGTAATGACAACGAAAAATACGATCGTTCAAGAAACCAACTGCATTTGCAATAGTAACGAATTCATCATGCCAACGCACTTACGGTAAATTATATGAGAGGACTTAAAAGGTTAGTCACCAGCTGGGGCCATACTTTCAAAACTCGCCAAGTGAACGTAAGTACTTACACACTATTTTCTTGTCTATGATTGGTGGATTTTGCTTGAAAGGCCGTCAATAATTGGCTGATGAACTTACAATCTCTCAACTTTTTTTGAAAGTATGGGCCCAGACTTGTACGAGCGTCCGCCAAAATAAATCGTCAATAATCTAGGTTTCATGCTACCTAGATCATTTGAGCACATGGGATAATGTTCTCTACACCTGACAATTTCTAGAAAATATCGTTATGATTATATATGATGGCACTCTTTGATGGGAATGACTTGCAATTAAAGAGTGGCGTGCGGAAAATAGAATGGCGTTCATCCTCATCTGCAATTGTTGTAAATTTGATACTAACTTACTAACCAGACGTTAATCGTCAACTTTCGGAAATGAGGTCCGATTTTGTATTCATGGAATAAGACTTNCTGTCTCTTATACACATCTAGATGTGTATAAGAGACAGACGCTATACAGTGCAGTTCACAATCCAAGACTTTTTCTTACATAATTTTCTGGTGCATACGTATGGTCGTTGGTATTTATTTAGCAAGAACTATAAAAATGTTTAAAATTCATGCACCTATACCTGTCTCTTATACACATCTAGATGTGTATAAGAGACAGGTTTTAATTTCATCTGAATGGCCAAGACGGATATTTTTGCTTATTATTTCACCATTATATCTTCAGACCCGTTATTAGCGCTACAAAGGGCTCTTATTATTAATTAGCGCTCTTATTATTCTCTTTTTATTCGTATTATTCTTATTAGCGCTTTTATTATTCTGGGACTGCTTCCTGTCCCATTTAGCTTTGCCTTCGGTAACTTAATAGGAATATATTTAGGATAATAGATTAATTTTAAAAATATCTTATTACTAATTTAATTTGATTTGACGTTGCTTTGAAATGGCATAAATATGTCTATACGAGGTTGATAAACAATTTAATTAGGTTCAATTGTTAATAGCAGATGCACTTCAATGCATTGTGAAAGTGTTTCAAAAGCGTCCGATTAAATTCTCAGAATCAATTTATTGTTATGATTTATCAAAGTTATATTAATTTACATGCATAAACACACAGCTCGACCGGATTCAAAAGCAAAAATTTTTCGTCCTCGAACCACTGTGAACAAGAGAAAATTTTTTTCAAAAATTTTTCGTATGAAAACTTAGTTATTTTGCTATTTTCTCAAGCATTTGTACCAGTCGCAGACGGATTAAAATAGAATAATTTCTACAAACAAGCTTTATGTGTTTCCATCAGAAAGCCTCATCCGTTCGATGTCAATAATTCTAGCTTCATCCGGTCAAAGTATAACCGTCACATCAAACAAATGAATAAAATGAAATGTGTAATGAACCTCTTTTGTTTCTACATTAAATTCTTCATATAAGCCTGCATTGGTGCAAGCTTGATATCAGCAATAATAACTTGAAAAAAGTCTGATGAAAGCAGTAATGACAACGAAAAATACGATCGTTCAAGAAACCAACTGCATTTGCAATAGTAACGAATTCATCATGCCAACGCACTTACGGTAAATTATATGAGAGGACTTAAAAGGTTAGTCACCAGCTGGGGCCATACTTTCAAAACTCGCCAAGTGAACGTAAGTACTTACACACTATTTTCTTGTCTATGATTGGTGGATTTTGCTTGAAAGGCCGTCAATAATTGGCTGATGAACTTACAATCTCTCAACTTTTTTTGAAAGTATGGGCCCAGACTTGTACGAGCGTCCGCCAAAATAAATCGTCAATAATCTAGGTTTCATGCTACCTAGATCATTTGAGCACATGGGATAATGTTCTCTACACCTGACAATTTCTAGAAAATATCGTTATGATTATATATGATGGCACTCTTTGATGGGAATGACTTGCAATTAAAGAGTGGCGTGCGGAAAATAGAATGGCGTTCATCCTCATCTGCAATTGTTGTAAATTTGATACTAACTTACTAACCAGGCGTTAATCGTCAACTTTCGGAAATGAGGTCCGATTTTGTATTCATGGAATAAGACTTGCCGCTACGCGTTCGCAGGGGCATTCAGTGTGATCAACTCTGGCAAACAAAAGGTACGTGCATTATAAGTCTGAAGATATTCTATCAAAAGTTGAAAATTCATGTACTTTCTCTGAACATATCGTAAGATTTAATAAAAATTTACTCTTTAGAATATTTCAAAGTCCCATTCAATATTTTTTCATACTCATTGTCTTCTGAAAGAAGATACTTGAAAATTTGAATGCCCTGTAGAAATTTTGCATTCAATCCGACGTGCAAGTATGATTATGAAAAACTGGTGATTAATTTTTTTTAATATTCAAAGATAATTATTATATTTATAAGTTTATTCTAAAACGTACAACGCAAGCATTTTATGACGCAAAATAATTTTTACACAAATTTAAATTGTAACATTGAACAAACGTCTGTCGTATGGTCATCGTTATTAGTGAATGATTATGAAAAATAACGATCACCAAATTATGTACTACTCAAGCTTACTTCAGAAAATATTGTTTCAATGTCCCGGAAAAAAAATTGGAATTACAATAAAAAGAGAAACTCGTATTAGTTCAATCACTTAAACTTTACAGTGTTCGTTTGTGAGTAATTATTCCGTCCACGTTAATGCGAATGCTGACGCCTTCCGTGAAAAAAAAAATTTGGCAGCCATTGTAATTAAAAAACGCCATTAAAATACGATTCATTATATAAGTCAAATGGGATAATTTCTCACTCAAATGAGAAAAATCTTTTAAATTTCATCCATCCGAGCGATCTAGCGGAATAAATTCGATTTTCAATACTAACAATTCAAGACAGTATTTGTAAAATTGTTGCATTTATAACCTTATGAAAATTGCAAACTTCGCTGAATTTCGAAAATGCCAAATTGTTTGCCCTCGTATATAGCAGGGCGTCAGTCACACACTAGCTATTCACCATTTGTTTTGATAAAAACCTCGGATAATTGAGGCTGCAATTACCGCAAAAAACGGACCTACGCCGTACTAGAATATATTTTGTGGATTTTCAAGGTGTTTCCTTTACTTTTTCTAACCCCTTTGCAGTGAGTATTTCGGTGGTTAGTTTTTGACGCTGGGAAAAGGGTATAATTTTGAGGGATGGCACCGTGGGTTTGTGTATCAATACCAGTATAAGCAAATTATTGGAGAAAATGCCGCATTTTTACGTGCAGTGTGGATTTTTTCTTCTTCGGTCGAGTGAGCAAAGTAGTTTTTTTCGCGTTTAACAATAAAACCGTAAAGGGCATCGGCGTGGACCTGAGAATTCCACCCTGCTTGGAAGTAGATTAAAAAATTGCAACATTTCACAAATATATTAGTTCAAAAACTTTATTATTTTAAAAACGCTATTGTTTTTTAAACGTTATTATTTTTTAAACGTTATTATTTTTTAAACGTTATTATTTTTTAAACGTTATTATTTTTAAAATGTTTTTATTTTCAAAACTTAATTATTTTCATAGCTTGATTATTTCAAAACTCAATTATTTTCATAACCTAATATTTTTAAATCTTTCTATTTTCATCTGTTCGAGGTCATCTAACTTCAGCCTGGTCAAAATGCCACCGTCACATCAATCAATTGGGCTTGAGTTACACCATCCTGCCGGGCATTTGCCAGTCACGCTCCAGTCCAATATTTTTAGCGCATTTTCTCATTTATGGAAAAAATGCACTATTGTGCTCGCCATGTCCGTCCGTCCGTCTGTCTGTCTGTCTGTCCGTCCTTCCGTCTGTCTGTCTGTCTGTCGGTCTGTCCGTCTGTCAGTCTGTCCGTCTGTCAGTCTGTCAGTCTGTCCGTCCGTCTGTCCGTGACCTCAAGTTTTCGTCGACGAGAAAATGCGCTCTCTGTCACTCACTGCAGTGAGTACTGAGTTATATTTTTTAATGCATTTCTATAGAAGCATTCACACCAGCCGTGCAAAGCACCTGTCATACCAGGCAAGGTCCATCCATGATCAAGGCAAAAGCTATTTTGACCAGGAAGTGACTGACGCGTTGACAACTAATTTTAGGCAAGTATACCAAATTGCCAGCTCAACATAATAGAAATATGCCAGTTTTAGCTAGTATACCAGCTGAAAAATATCCAAGCTAGTATACCAGCTGAAAAATATCCAAGCTAGTATACCAGATGAAAAATATCCATACCAGACACCATTTCAACATACCAGATTTGGTAAATCTGGAATGGAAATATACCAGTTGGCAACGCGGCGTGACTGGCTTATATTTGCCTGGCACTTGTCCGGCAGTATGGTGTGAACCAACCCTTATACGAACTAAGAAGTGATATCGAGACATTATTCTTTATACATAGTGTTTTTATATGAGCCTGATAATAGCGAAAATGATTCCATAACAACCTGATAAAAAAGTCATTAAAAAAGCATTATATGAGCAATAATGCCATGATTGATTCCTGATAAAAACAATAACGTCTTGATACAAATCTGATAAAAGCAATTAGGCCTTGACAAAAGCCTTTTGAAAACAATTATACATTGTAAAAAGCCTGACAACAGCAATAATTCCTAAATAAAAGCCTGGTACAAACAATATGCCTATGTTAAAAGCATAATAACTGCTATAACAGCAACGAAAACTTATTAACCACTCAAAAAATTGGAGCCAACTACACATGCCACCTATAGTACCGAATTTATCATGCAAACGTAAGTCTCTAAGAAAGAGGTAACTGAATAGACTCCAAAGAAAACGTCAATAATCAAGGTCTCATTCTACCTAGACCATTCAAGTGCATGGAATAATGCTCTCTTGCTTTACACACCGAACAATTTCTGAACATCTGCATTCTGTTCATGTGATTTGAAGGCACTTTTTGATGGCAGTGATTTACGATCGCAATCCGCGGATCGAGAAAATGCATAGGTTATAATTCACCATCATCAACATCATAGTCATGATCATCATCATCGACATCATCAGTAGTTATTGAAAATATGATGCTAAACTACTGTGATGCCGCTTCAGGTTTTTCGTGCATTTTTGGCAATCAGACAAGATTCGGTATTCATGGAATATGACTTCCGCGAATAGGTGAATAGGCTCATTTCGCGCAAGCCAAGAGAACGTGCATTACAAGTCCGCAGAAATATTATCAAAAGTTGAACCGTCATGTCTTATATCAATTCACTCTTTTTAATCCGTCCAAGTCCCTTACAAGATTTTTAGTTCCCACTGTTATGGTAAAATGAAACAGAAAATTAAAAGGCATAATGATAATTTTTCAATTAAATCCGACATGTACGTATGACGACGAAAAACTGGTGATTCATTGTCAAAATATACTCAAGAAAATTCTAATATTAACAATTCTTGAATGTTAGTGCAAACATTTTCACGCAAAATAATTTTTCGATGCAAATTTAAAGTGGAAGAATTATATCAATTCACTCTTTTTAATCCGTTCAAGTCCCTTACAAGATTTTTAGTTCCCACTGTTATGGTAAAATGAAACAGAAAATTAAAAGGCATAATGATAATTTTTCAATTAAATCCGACATGTACGTATGACGACGAAAAACTGGTGATTCATTGTCAAAATATACTCAAGAAAATTCTAATATTAACAATTCTTGAATGTTAGTGCAAACATTTTCACGCAAAATAATTTTTCGATGCAAATTTAAAGTGGAAGATTGAAGAAAAGTCTGTTTTATGGTTAATTGGTCATCGTCATTATCAAATGATTTTGAAAAAAATATTCATCGCCAGATTAGATATTTTAAACTAACTTGAGAAACTAGTGGATTAAAAACTCGAAGTGAAAATAATACTCAAGAGAGAAGCTCATTTAAGTCCAATTAATATATACTCATTTATAATTTAAGCGTTCAAGTGAATGCAATCATTTCGTTAGCGCTGATTTGCATGATAAGGCTTTCCGGGGTTATTGCTCATATTTTAAACATCATTTAACATATTTAGTGAGATAATTACTGGCATTAATGTTTAAGAAATTGCCTACCCGAGACGATCATTAATTCTGTCTACCCGAGACGATCTCGCGTTTAGGTAGCGGAATAGGCTAGATTTTCAGAACAGGTATGGTAAAGAGCAGTTAAGTCAGTTTTTAGCGCATTTTCTCATTCATGGAAAAAAGGTGCTATTGTTTTAACGGTTCTTTTCACCGTTGGAAGAAGGCTGAAATTTTTAGGAGTAGAACCTTGGCTTTATTTTTCAGTACCGGTAAAAATGGAAAAAAAATCGCATTTTTCAAATTCAGCGTGAATTTTTACCTATTTAATCTAGGTAAAGAGTACAAAGGTAGTTTAATTTTGTGCATTGTAATAATCAAGCCATAACGGGCAACTGTATTGAACAAATTATTCCACCTTGCTTAATAGTATATTTAGCGTAAAATTTAGAAGGTCGGCAAATCGGTAACATTGTCCCAAAATAAGTTTTCCTAATAATGATAATCTCTCTCGGCGATTAAGGCTTCTCCAAAATTTATGTTCAGAAAGGAAATAGATTTCTCGCTTAACTCGGATATTTTTGATGTTATTATGGGTAGTCAGGAAGTTGAATAATTAGCCTACCATATATCGCTGACATATGCGGACACCTTCACGCATCGCTGACAATATGTTGGGTACGTGGAGGTGATTGGAAAAAATCTCGCCGATTTATTGCAACAAACTGAAGCGGAGGATTTGTCATAGCTTTTCATAATTAAGAAGGATTATAGTTGGCTCAGTAGGAGTGAATTCCATTTACAATGGGCCGAATTTTTACGTTTAAACTTGTGACTTGACCGAAACTCAAATCAACCATAACAGAAATTTAGACGGAATCATAACAACTTCTTTAATAACGTATCAAAGATGTCAAAATCCAAAATTAAAAATATTATCTTTAAAAAACCTGAAGTTCATCTGAATATATAGACTATGCATTACAATTTTTGATGGAGCTCGAAAATGTAAGAGTAACTATTTTTACTTTTTACAGGTATCACTTATGCCAGAATCACCAGCCCTGGGGAAGAACATCTTCAATCATCTGTACTCGTGTGTAGCTGGTAATTTTGTGGATTCAACAGATTGTCCCTCAATCTTTTCTTCTAGCATCGTGTCAACGACGAAAGGAATGAACTGGTGTATGTTTAATTGTGTATATTAGAAGAGCCTCCACATCTCAGCATTCAACATCCTGTAAAAACTTGGATTGAGCCCCAAACAACCTCAAGAAAATTGCAATTATTAGTCAAGAAAAGTCAAACTTCAAATATTTTTCAACGCCGGCGCTACTTACACCTGTACAATACTAACCTTCTTGCGCCTGTTGATCATCATTAGATTCAAAAGCGACCATGAGAGGCAGTTTTGGCCAGGCATTCACCTACAACTTTCTGGTTCTGCAGCTCCCAGCCATCATCGTCCACGCTGGACACACCTGGGTCAACGCAGCGTGTACTTGGACCGCAGCGTGTACTTGGACCGCAGCGTGTACTTGGACCGCAGCGTGTACTTGGACCGCAGCGTGTACTTGGACCGCTGCGTTAACTTAATTGAGGCTTGATAGTACGGCCCCAGAATATTTAATGATAAACATCGGGATCAGTTATACGCTCAACGCAACTCGCCGGAAGTGTCCAAAATCGTGACAATAACATTGCAAAGGATTTAGAAAAAACTATGAGGCGATCCGTGCAGATTGAAATTTGAAGATTTGCTTGAAAATTTGTATCAAACTATTATGGTTTTTCTTTAATTGCATAATTCTATGGGAGCATCAAAAAAATTCCAAGTCAAAGATTACGTGCTCGTAACCACGTTAATCGAGATTTAAATCTTCAGAGTTATCAAGATCCACTCAACGCCTGCACAATCAGAGCACGCAGATTTATTCGTCAACTTAGGAGTAATGGCGCACTTTTGATTAAATCAACGACAATATTACTAATAAAATTATGGTGTGAGATTTTCCTCCTCACTTATAAAGATACGTCGTTGTTAATAATGCGTGACTTTTCAATGAGTTAATAAAATTCGATGTATTGTCTATATTTAATCCACCTTTTCTGTTTTAATAATGACCGATATTACGATGATGCACATTTCTTTGAGTCGTAGAACGTCACTTCAACTGAATTTTGTCAAATTATAACCATTTTATCAAGGGTTTGCAACTTTTGACCATGCTGATATGATTTGCATAAGTTATATATATATATTGCTCATAGATTTCACCGATAATTCACAAACATTAATCGTTTATAGATAGTATTGACCTGGTAAATGTACTAGAATGTTTAAGTCAACGAGTCCTGGGGCTATAAACGTGTATAAATTGTGTTTATATAGAGGCTTTCGAGCGCGCTTCAATATACCAGTCGTGTCTGCATAACACTTGGACACAATATTATATTTACAATTATCATCGAATATTACAGTATCGTATAATCAATTGTAGATATAATACTATAATGTTAGTTATTCAAAAAGCATCAAAATTAAGGCCTAGTATCATGTAAAAAACTGAAAATTATTTTCAAATTTCGGAATTCAAAATTCCTATCCTATGTTGAACAAGTGTCAGTCTTGAATTAATATGGCTATTTCATTGGAATTATGGCTTCAAAAACAATTTCACGAGATTTTTAAAAGTCCCAATAAATAGCCTGACGATTTATATTATAACGATTATCATGTAAAAACTGAAATTTATTTTCAAATTTCAGAATTTAAAATTCTAATCCTTTGTTGAATAAGTGTCATTCTTGAATTAATAAGGCTATTTCGTAGGAATTATTGCTGCAGAGACGATTTCATGAAAGATTTTCAAATCCAAACATAGTCAAACGATTTATTTTATAACGATAACAACAATTTTGATATTTCATTTTTCTATAAAAATATTGTGGCTTTTTCGTGGGTGAATGGAAAAAATTGAAAATACCATAAACTCTCAATTTTAAAGAGATAAAAAACCGCTAGATCGCAGTTTGTACAAATAAGGTCCAAATAAAATTTACCTCCATTCGTAAATATCAATCTGATTCTGGCGCCTTAGAAGAGGTTAAAGAAACTGAGACTTAATTAACTTGTTCAACCTAATAATAATCCAACTTTTCTTGTTCAACCTAATATACGTACAACCTTTCTTTTCTTGTTCAACCTAAAAAATAACCCAAATTTTCTTGTTCAACCCAACTTTTCATGTTCAACCTAATAAATAACCCAACTTTTCATGTTCAACCTAATAAATAAATCAACTTTTCTTGTTCAACCCAATAAATAACCCAACTTTTCATGTTCAACCTAATAAATAAATCAGCTTTTCTTGTTCAACCCAATAAATGACCCAACTTTCCATGCTCAACCTAATAAATAACCCAACTTTTCATGTTCAACCCAATAAATAACCCAACTTTTCTCGTTCAACTTAATAAAAAACCCAACTTTTCATCTTCAACCTAATAAATAACCCAACATTTCATGTTCAACCTAATAAATAAATCAGCTTTTCTTGTTCAACCCAATAAATAACCCAACTTTTCATGTTCAACCCAATAAATAACCCAACTTCTCATGTTCAACCCAATAAATAACCCAACTTTTCATGTTCAACCTAATAAATAACCCAACTTCAGACAGAATGGTTGAGTGTTGTGCCCCAAATTTAAGGTCAAGTTCTATAACGCTATACAGTGCAGTTCACAATCCAAGACTTTTTCTTACATAATTTTCTGGTGCATACGTATGGTCGTTGGTATTTATTTAGCAAGAACTATAAAAATGTTTAAAATTCATGCACCTATACTATCAAATATAATTCATGTAATTTTGTCGTTTTAATTTTTACCAGTAAGTACTTCCAGTCATGAGAGTGACAAAAACGATGTTTAAGATAATATTTACCGGCACTACGAATACATAAGAGTTCAACTTACCTTTCAAATAATAAAAAGGCGGGACCTTTCCCATTTCCCTCAAATTTGATACGAACAAATAAATAAGTTAACCCTTCCAGGATTTAAACAATCTAAGTATTTAAATAATAATAAATTATTTTCTTTTACCCAATTGGAATTTCCGAGGGAAACTATCACTAAACAAATATTCTAGTAGCTCATTACAGGAACAATAAAACGGACGCAAGAATACAACCGGTTTTCTTGCGTCCGTGAATTGCGTAAAAAAAATACCATGAAATTTGCCCTTGAGAAGCAGCACGACCTCGACACAATATTATTATTGGGCAGTGTCAGGGCTAAATGCTTAGTAAGGACATCGTCGCAAAATGGTGCCACGGCGTTTAATTTCATGAATAAAATGCTGGCTTCAAGCATAATGCGCACATTTCCACGCATTACGCCTCCTGTTCAAGCCATTATGCTAAGCAGACGCGAATGAGAACTGGAGACTAGCGCCTGGCCCAGCAAGCAGCTTATTATTGTCGTTAAATAAGCACTAGCAGGAATTGGTGAACGTTTTCAAATGTTATCCCTCGATGATTATTTTGGTACATTTTAATCAATAATTAATGAAAGTGACCTAAAATGGGGGTTCAAGTTAGAAATAAGTCGGTCTTGCTCAAAAACCGGATTAATTTACGTTCACGTTTTACGAATTAATCCCATCGTTTACGTTTTTGCAAACGAAACGTTTACGAAATTTTAATTTCTGCGGGTTAAATGGCATGATATGCTACTTAAGTTAACTGTTATTATAATTCATTTTCTATGATTTTTTCAACCATAGGCACCTGCTGGTTTGAAATTCTTTATTTACACAGGAGAAAAACAAAAAACAAAATAAATAACAAGAAAACATCATAAATTTGAAGAAGAACGAAAAACAAAATGCTTCCTTGTGAATGCCTATATAAGCTAAAATGCTCAGTGTACGTGGTCCATCTGTTCCCTTTATTGTTGTAAAATTTTCCATTACCGCACCAAATTCTGCTATGGTATCGTTTATTTCAAGTTTAATTTCTATCCTGTAATAAAATTTTAAATCGTACAATGAATTAGTAAGAATTATTCTGTTCGTTAAGAATTATTCATTATTCATCTATGATTTTTTAGGCTTCCGTCGAGGCATGGGAGATTCTACTCCGTTTACCGCTCAGTCGAGCTCGTCTGAAGAACTCTGGTCATTAATTCAGTGAATTAAAGCATAATATATTTTATTTAAAAGCATAAATAAATTGAATAGCATTTCGACTACAGCGGACATGAAGCTGTAGCCCATAGAACTACTTTCATTACGAGATCTTAAGCCATTCCTTTCTCCCTTGATCACACAAAAGGTTATGTAGGCCGCAATAGGCTTAGCATTCATAGTTCATTAAATAGTAAATGTATAAACTTTATCAAGATGATGTTGTTCATCATATCATGGAGTGTATGAACATTGCAAATTATCACGCGAGCAAGTATTAGGCATTTTTTTGCATTAGGTATTAGGCATTTATGTACAGATTGATGAACTAACGTGAAAAAAATTCCACAAGCTTCTGGCATGTACTTTTTCAGACATGAATGTCACCGACTTATTATAAGAAGTCAATTGTTCTAAAATTTATTCAGAATTTCATGTCAAATATTCGCCGTTACTAGTTTTTGAAAATTTTAATAATGGATTCATTTCAACACTGGTAAATCTATATTCGAACTATAGTATCGAAAAATATCATATAAATTTTAAATAATAATGCATAAATGATGCTCATAAAGTTCAGCATGATTTTTTCCCAATTAAGGTAATATTGATGCAAAGCCTGCGATAATTTAACTAATTAACAAAACGGGCTTCCATAAACGAAATACTATAATATTTGTAAATAGTCCGTTTAATTATACAGTCGAAAATTATTTGGTATTGTTCGTTTAATTATGTAGTCGAAAATTTAATATCGAATTTTATGCCATTTTTTATTCGTATTTGTAGGTCAGGATCGAATTAAGACTCATGAATTGAATGGAAATTGCTGTTAATTAACCATCAGGCACGTCAAGTTGGAGTATAAATATAGTTTATAAATATCAATGTAATAAAATAAAATTTTTTGAGGTTCATCTGCCAAAAAGTGATCGAATTTGAATTTTGTTTGCTGCATTCGTATCAATTTTTAGTTAGAAGGTATTATTTATTTTTATTAATTATAACTCTGGTCATTAATTTAGTGAATTAGGAGCATAATCCAATTTTTTGAGAAACATAAATAAATTAGATAGCATTTCAACCAGAGCAGACGTGAAGATATATTAGAGCCACAAATAAGAAATTCGTTATCATTTAATGAGCCCTACTCTTGACTAGAGGGCTTCCCGTTTCAAAAAAACAAAAAAAAAAGATGCACAGTCGTATTTTCCTTTGACTTGCAAGAGCCATTGATTGCGTAAGCGACTCGGTTCTCTCAAGCTTTACCGTCATCGTGCCCGGGAAAAATTATTTATGATTTTATAACATTTTCGTCCTGATCTCCGAGACTAATTATTAACACTTGAATCGCTCCCATGTAGAACGATTAAATCTATTCAATCCACTCGACATTGGACTGGGCAAAATTTCGAGCTGGACATACCTAATGACAGAATAATTTTAGGAAAAATGATTGATTTTTAAACCAACCCTGTAAGTGCTTCATCCAAATTTTTGTTTAGTGAATATTAAATGTAAGTCGACAATACACAGTATAATAGAAGTTCTGAGATAAATAGAATGTCTTTATTGCTGAATCCACGTCTAAAATGAAAAATTGTGTTCACAAATTAAAATATTCACAAATAAATAAACATCTTCATTGGTAATTTTGATTAATAACATTTAAATATGACTTTGCTCTTCCCTCATGCATGACAGATTTGTGTTACAGATATTCAATTAAAAAAACACAGTTCTGTAAACCTAACTTGATGTTTAAGGTTGAAAATGTGATGCAACAAAAAATTTCATCTGTACAATATGAGCAAAATCACGAAAGTATTACGCAACATTCTGATTATCTATAGCGATACCTGGGCAACAGCGTTCTATTTTCCATTTAACGACTAAACAAGTCAAAGAAAATTTCCTTTACATGGTAGGTACCATCGATTCAATTCATACTACCATACCACAAAAAAAAAATCTTCCATTTCGCTTGTAAATTCGCAAAGTTACACAGTTAAAACACGTAATTTTGCATTACATAACAGCACTTGATATTTACATGTCACGCTGTCGCCGCGTGGGGCATGGGAAAGGCAGATGCTAACGAAGACGCGTTCAAGCGGCAGGATAATCAGTGAATCACTAACCGCCTGACGACTAAGAAGTACGGGGAAATTTCCAGCGTTGTTCTTCAAAATGAAGTAAGAGTAATCATGAATGATGATTCCGACTAGTACAAACAAAAACACGGAATTTTGTATACATCTTCACGACAGGAAATAAATAAGATAATCTATATTTCCACAATAACCTCCTTCATTCGCTGCGAGCCAAAATTTCATTCGATTCACCCGAACAATCCTAACGTGAAGCTTCGATTTTACCAACGGGCATCTCACGTTTCCATTCGCCCCAGCGCATTCCCAAATCAAATGAGATAGAGAAGAAAAATCTAGGAGCCGATCGCTCGATTATCGAAAGCTTTTATGTCATGACAGTTTCTCAGGTGCGTAAAATCTCATTTAACTTCTAGCCACTCAAATCGGTCTGAAAAGTTCGAAGCCATTCAATCTTTTCTTTCTCATTCGATGTCAGTCTAGTAAAAAATATTCGCATCGGAATAGAAACCTTCAAGTTTGGAAAGGCCGAATAATTGAAGCCATTTTGAACGGCTGTCGTTTGAAGGTTCCTTTCAGTCTCCGTCTCCATGCCACGTTCGCCGCGATATCGAACTCCAATAAATGATCGTTTAAGCTTCATTAAAACCTGCCACAAAGACCATTAACGCTTCATATTCCTCTGTTCGGTGCCGTCTTCGATCGTGCATCATTGTAACCTGTCATGCCAGTTCTAATGCAAAATGACAAAAAAAAATAGAAAATTCGTGAAAATTTCTGCCTTATATATTCAACATCAACTCAAAAGTGATCTGATGATTCACAGTCCCCGTCAATCTCAAATAAGTCATTGGCGTGTACAAACTAAATTTAAAAATTTAAGGATATTTCTTCGATAATAATCGTCATAATTCACTTTTCTCAAAGTTATCAATAGTTTGTTCCATGCTTTCATATTCGGATCCTGCCAACGAACCTCAGTTAATTAATAACATTTTTGATGTGAAATGCTTACATTGTATTCAATAAATGAATAATGAAGGAAATTGTAAAAAATCTTTTGTATTAGGCATTTATGTACAGATTGATGAACTAACGTGAAAAAAATTCCACAAGCTTCTGGCATGTACTTTTTCAGACATGAATGTCACCGACTTATTATAAGAAGTCAATTGTTCTAAAATTTATTCAGAATTTCATGTCAAATATTCGCCGTTACTAGTTTTTGAAAATTTTAATAATGGATTCATTTCAACACTGGTAAATCTATATTCGAACTATAGTATCGAAAAATATCATATAAATTTTAAATAATAATGCATAAATGATGCTCATAAAGTTCAGCATGATTTTTTCCCAATTAAGGTAATATTGATGCAAAGCCTGCGATAATTTAACTAATTAACAAAACGGGCTTCCATAAACGAAATACTATAATATTTGTAAATAGTCCGTTTAATTATACAGTCGAAAATTATTTGGTATTGTTCGTTTAATTATGTAGTCGAAAATTTAATATCGAATTTTATGCCATTTTTTATTCGTATTTGTAGGTCAGGATCGAATTAAGACTCATGAATTGAATGGAAATTGCTGTTAATTAACCATCAGGCACGTCAAGTTGGAGTATAAATATAGTTTATAAATATCAATGTAATAAAATAAAATTTTTTGAGGTTCATCTGCCAAAAAGTGATCGAATTTGAATTTTGTTTGCTGCATTCGTATCAATTTTTAGTTAGAAGGTATTATTTATTTTTATTAATTATAACTCTGGTCATTAATTTAGTGAATTAGGAGCATAATCCAATTTTTTGAGAAACATAAATAAATTAGATAGCATTTCAACCAGAGCAGACGTGAAGATATATTAGAGCCACAAATAAGAAATTCGTTATCATTTAATGAGCCCTACTCTTGACTAGAGGGCTTCCCGTTTCAAAAAAACAAAAAAAAAAGATGCACAGTCGTATTTTCCTTTGACTTGCAAAAGCCATTGATTGTGTAAACGACTCTGTTCTCTCATGCAAGCTTTACCGGCATCACGCTTCTGAAAAATTCTTTATGATTTTATAACATTTTCGTCCTGATCTCCGAGACTAATTATTAACACTTGAATCGCTCCCATGTAGAACGATTAAATCTATTCAATCCACTCGACATTGGACTGGGCAAAATTTCGAGCTGGACATACCTAATGACAGAATAATTTTAGGAAAAATGATTGATTTTTAAACCAACCCTGTAAGTGCTTCATCCAAATTTTTGTTTAGTGAATATTAAATGTAAGTCGACAATACACAGTATAATAGAAGTTCTGAGATAAATAGAATGTCTTTATTGCTGAATCCACGTCTAAAATGAAAAATTGTGTTCACAAATTAAAATATTCACAAATAAATAAACATCTTCATTGGTAATTTTGATTAATAACATTTAAATATGACTTTGCTCTTCCCTCATGCATGACAGATTTGTGTTACAGATATTCAATTAAAAAAACACAGTTCTGTAAACCTAACTTGATGTTTAAGGTTGAAAATGTGATGCAACAAAAAATTTCATCTGTACAATATGAGCAAAATCACGAAAGTATTACGCAACATTCTGATTATCTATAGTGATACCTGGACAGCAGCGTTCTATTTTCCATTTAACGACTAAACAAGTCAAAGAAAATTTCCTTTACATGGTAGGTACCATCGATTCAATTCATACTACCATACCACAAAAAAAAAATGTTCCATTTCGCTTGTAAATTCGCAAAGTTACACAGTTAAAACACGTAATTTTGCATTACATAACAGCACTTGATATTTACATGTCACGCTGTCGCCGCGTGGGGCATGGGAAAGGCAGATGCTAACGAAGACGCGTTCAAGCGGCAGGATAATCAGTGAATCACTAACCGCCTGACGACTAAGAAGTACGGGGAAATTTCCAGCGTTGTTCTTCAAAATGAAGTAAGAGTAATGACTGCAAGTAAGAGTAATGAATGCAAGTAAGAGTAATGACTGCAGGTATGAGTAATGACTGCAAGTAAGATAAATGACTGCAAGTAAGAGTAATGGAGTAATGAATGCAAATACGTACTATATTAGGTTATACCCACCTTAGCACTGCTGTCACATACATAATCTTTACCGCATGTGTTTATATTTCAAATAAAATATCCCTATCTCCCAAGATCGAATAAAAGTTTCAAATTTTATTGTATGGCGATATTTACGGAATCAAACTAGAAAAGGTCGATGGGATGCAGCCACCCATAATATTTTATTTCGTCTTCTTTTAAACTTTACGTTCGATTTGAAATGTTAACTAGTCTCGACTCTGATTTTCAAGGTTCAGTCAAGCCGCTTTATATCTTGTACGATTGTTCTTTTATATTAGGGGTCCCGATCATTATTATATGTATTTTATGATATTTTTGTGATATTAATTTGACCCAATTAAGCCCCTTTCTGTGAATCATCATTTCGTAGCTATGACTGAAGTATGGATCATGGCTACGGTTCACAGATCTGACTAGGTTAGGTCAGATGGTCTGTCTAATAATCCAGGCTCAATTCTAAGAACACGCACAGCCGCAAGATGAAAAAGGCAACCGTCGATCAAAACATCAACAAACAAAAAAAATGACGCTGCCAAACCAAAAAAAAATATAACTCAATTCTCACTGCAGTGACAGAGAGCGCATTTTCTCGTCGACGAAAACGGGAAGTCACGGACGGACAGACAGACGGACGGACAGACGGACATGGGGATCACAATAGTGCATTTTTTCATAAATGAGAAAATGCGCTAAAAATGAACAAACCAAAATAATGACGCAGCCACAAAAAAAAAACACTATCCAAAAAGTGACACGTTTTTCGCCATTATGTAGGTCATGCTGACACAGTTTGGTCAGGCAAAAAAGCTTATATATATCAGTGCTACGGCTAATATAGTCTCTGCTCGTGCTGCGAGTCAAGAAAAAGCGTATCACAATTTAGACAATATAACCTATTATTTTTTCTAAACGAACGAGCAATATTTGCAGCTAAATGATAATGCAGGCTTGAATATATCACAATATTGTTCATATATGTAACTTATCCCTATATAGTCGGTTTTGCAGCTAAATGATAATGTAGTCTTAAATATAGTGCAATATTCTTCATATAACACATCCCTACAGTCAGTTTTCACTGCTGCTGCTGCCTCTGTTGTTCGTCAATGTAGCCCTGGCAGACATCGAGCTCGGTCTGTGCCCGGACTTCACTAACATGCAGACTTTCGAAGTGGAGCCCGTGAGTGAAAGATTTTGATTTAGAGATTTCATTTGATTTTACACAGTATTTAACATAGTATTTAAGATTTGAATTAACACAGTATTGAACACAGTATTTAAGATTTGAATTAACACACTATTTAACACAGTATTTAAGATTTGAATTACCACACTATTGAATACAGTATTTAATATTTGAATTAACACAGTATTTAACACAGTATTTAAGATTTGAATTAACAGAGTATTGAACACAGTATTTAAGATTTTGATTTAACACAGTATTGATATAAGGGCAAATCGAAATTTTGCATGATTCTAACATGTAATCACACGTCCAATGATCATCGGATACTACAAGGAGATACGGTGGATATGATTTGAATGCAATTTAAAAAATATACCGAAAATGAAATCTTATTGCACAACTTTCAATTCAATATTAATGCACAACAGAATTCATTATCCAATATTATCACGGTTGCTTCATTACTTATAATTACTGCGCTTCACTAAATCACTGTTCTTTCACTTCTGCTACATCACTGTTGCCTCCTTATATACAGTAGGGAAATTAAGTATTTAGTCAGTCACCAATTGTGCAAGTTCTCCCACTATTTGTCTCCCCCTTAAAGTCCGACAAATGATTTTCTTAATTTTTTTTTTACATTTCGTCTTTCATAGTTGAGGTCTATCTATAGATGTCAATTGCAGGCCTCTATCATCATTTCAAGTGGGAGAACTTGCACAATTGGCGACTGACAAGATACTTATTTTCCCCACTGTATAAATCCCGGCATGGTTGGCACTGAGAAAACAACGCTTGCTTGTATATCTCACTGTCGTCGCGCGTGTTACTCTGGTTTCAATGTCAATATAATATTAATAATCTAAATATATTCACTGTATAAGTTAGAAGCCATCATTTAACTTACGTGCAAATTTAAGCAATATATAAGTGTGCATCTTATAAGTGATGCATGCTCGGTAAGTCCAGGCTTCGGCCAACCCTCCTCATACCCTCAAGACATAATAAAGTCGCAAAGAAGAGTCAGAAACAGAAGCTGATTTCGATCGGATGACCAAGCAGAACCAGAAAATCTTTGTGCCGAGTGTAGCGACTCCTGAGCACAAGCCTAGGTGGAACCCAAATTTTGTTCGGGTATGGACAGTAGCTTGCCGGAGCTATGAATTCGAGTATAAAATTTATTCCCTGTTATATATTCAAATAGTGCTCATATAATCCCGATACAATACATCGGATAATACACCCATTAACACCAAGTTTACATGCAGTACCTCGGCCGGTGGTACGAGAACAGACGTTTCCAGACTGGGCTTATGGAGCGCGGCTTGGACTGCGTCACCGGCGACTATGGCTACCTCTGTGCGTAAATCTTTCCTTTAAAGCAAATTTGTATGTGCTTAATAAAAATAAAATTCACTGAAATACAAAGTGAGGTGAGTAATACTTACGAAATCTGCCGACAGTCAATAAAATACATAGAGGGGTAAGCATATTTATTGCAAAATATTGTAATTACACAGTATAATCGGCATAATGATTACGAAATATCATACTAAACTGTAAAAATCATAATAATTACGAAATATTGTAATTAAGATGTAAAAAAGGTATAATAATGACGAAATATTGTAATTAAAATGTAAAAAACATGTAAATTATGAAATAACGTAATTAAACTGTAAATAAGCATAATAATTACGAAATATTGTAATTAAAAATGTAAAAAACATATATATTATGAAATAACGTAATTAAACTGTTAAGAATAAATAATAATAACGAAATATTGTAATTAAACTGTAAAGACAGCATAATAAATACGAAATACTGCAATTAAACTGTAAAAAAAGCCGAATAATTACCAAATATTGTGATTAAAATGTATAGACAGCATGATACTTACGAAATATTATAATTAAACTGTAAAAAAGCCTAAAAATTACGAAATATTGCAATCAAAATGTAAAAAAGCATAATAATTACGAAATATTGTAATTCAAATTTAAAAAAGCATAATAATTACGAAATATTGTGAGTAAACTGCAAAAAAGGCAGGAAAATTACGAAATATTGTAATTAAACTGTAAAAAGGCATAATAATTACGAAATATTGTAATTAAAATGTAAATAAATCATAATAATTACAAAATAGTATAATTAAATTGTAAAAAAGCATGAAAATTACGAAATATTGTAATTAAACTGTAAAAAAGCATAATAATTACGAAATATTGTAATTAAACTGTAAAAAAGCATAATTTCGCGATGCCTTCGAGACACTGGTGGATTTTTATGAATTGTTACTATTGTTAGTATTTTTGAATGTATACATCAGGGATACCCAACAGAAGCAGAGATCAGGGGCCATACTTTTAAAACTCGCTAAGTGAACGTAAGGATTTGGCTTAAAAGGCCGTCAATGATTGGCGTATGAACTTACGATCCCTAAACTTTTTTGAAAGTATAGGCGGCTGGTCAGGCTTTGGAACGCTATTTACACTCAAAATCAAAAGACTTGTTTGAATATGTGTATCGAACTATTATGGTTCCTCTTTAATTGCATTATTCTACGGGAGCATTAAACAAATATAAATCAATTTTTGCGTGAACTTAACCACAATAATCGGGATATAAATCGTCAAATTTATCACGATCCACTCATTGCCTGCACACTTATACATATATAGAGCTTGCACATTTTTTTCATCAACTTAAAGTCGCCACACACTTTTGCTTAAATCAACGAAAATATTACTAATAAAATTAGGGTGTGAGATTTTCCTCCTAACTTATAAAGATACGTCTTTTTTAATAATGCGTGACTTTTCAATGAGTGAATAAAATTCGATGTATTGTCTATATTTAATCCACCTTTTCTGTTTTAATAATGACCGATATTACGATGTGGGGAGCGGTGTTGGGATAGTAGTGTTATAACAGCTGTCCGCATTTTTAATGCGAAAACACTGAAGCCGAAGCTGTCTTTATATTTCCTAATGTCCGTCTGAAGAGCTTACAAGGAGCCTATGAAAAATTTGAAAAACTATGCTTCCCACTGAAAATATACAATAGAATCTATTGATCTTTCGAACTAGTAAGAATTAAGAATATGAATCTATTTAAGCCTAGTAATTTTGCAAAAAAATATATAATAATTTATACACAGAACGACGCTCTGCAAGTGTACACGGACAACGGCATCGACATCACCGAGTTCCAGCCCAC
>NW_025940369.1:0-66857 GCF_000764305.2 Hyalella azteca
GACCAGAGTTGTCTTGTATGATCATTTATTTTTGGCGGTCGAAATAAAGGCATTGACAAGAAGCATAGTATGCATTGAACTGCCCCTCCCTAATTTCTCCCACTCGGGAGGAAGGGGGGGGGGCGATTTTTTTTATCCTTTTGGCAGATTCGGCCAGAGCTCTCGCGGAACCTGTAGCGAGCTCATTACGTACCGCCCAGTGGCCGCCAGATAGGGAGCAGACTCTCGTAGCTGTCTGACTATAGGATCGAAAAGGAGAACTATAAAAGCGGACATAGAGACGCTGATTTACGCGCGCCCCGAGTCCTAGGCGGTACCTATTTCAGAGTCGGACCCGCATCTGAATTTTGTTTGGGTATGTATATAGCGGAGTATATCGGTACCGCTATAAGCAAAGCTTGGAAGTACGAACAGGAAAACCTATTAAACTGAGTAATTAAATTTCTCGGTTTACTTAATTTAATTATTAAACCGAGTAATTAAACACCGGATGTTACGAACAGTGTATTTGTGAGTAAGGTAAAGTCTGCACCGGTTGAATAAACGAACTCTTATAAGGGTAATTGCACAACATGTTTACACCATTAAATGAATAATATTATGCAAGGAAATATTACAAATAAAATGTATAAAAAAAAATTTTAAAGACCACGTTTTTCATGTGGACTCAAAAATAGAAAATAATTTTTCGGCAGCTACTGATCTCTGTTTGAACTTGATGTACGTATCAATGATACGAAGCGTATCATCGATATACGCAGTCTAAACATGAATATCCTCTCGAGGATGACGTGCATTAAAGGTTCCAACCCCTGCTTGTGAGTTCCTTTAGAGTTTATACGCCTGGAAACGTGCAAAAAATTATTGATTATTGTATTGTTATTGGGAGCTGAGCTTCCCTAAAAGTTTCAGAGCGCTAGCTAATGGGAAAGTTGGTGAAATATCGATTGCAAGATTTGATCATCACAGACACGAAAGCGAGCTAAGAAAAACGTAGTAAAATAATATGAATATAACATGAGCTATTTAAGGCCATCCCCAAACGTTGGCGGACAAGGCTGAAGTGAAATGACTAGTAACTGAACTAACGAAGAAAGAAAAAGTCAATCCATAAGAAGTGCGGATGGTTGTCTGACTTCTAACTACTTGAGGAAAAACGAACAAGAAAATAAATAACGAATATCGGTGATCACTACATATGAATATTGTATTGAATATTTTCAAGCATAAGCAATATTTATTCAAATTAATTATATTGTTGTGAGAGAAATTACTTTAAATATTTTCGTAATTCAAAAGAATAGCTAAAAAAGCTTGAATATCCTTAATTTACTTCATAAATTAAGTGGAATGTACTTACATTGCGTTTTCATCTCCAGTATTTTTTCGATGTTCATCGTGCATCTATTCAATCAACAGGGTATAATGAGAATATTCATTTAAATTTTCCGCTATATGTGGTCTAAAATAGAATAAATACTTTACATAAGCTTGCAAATGAGTAACTGTGTGAATATTTGGATTGGGGTGGGACCTAATTCATTCAAATCATTCACGCTCTCTTGGGTTTAGGCTTTAATTATTTGTTGTTTCATCTGTGATATCTAACATCTACCCTTGTAACAACACCTGTCATGTGTTTGATAATGCAAAGGTGATTAAATATATTCCTTGGTATTTTTTCTGATGTTATTAAGAATTTGAACGCAGATGCTTCTTTGCATCTAAATTCTTGCTTACAATGCGATTTTGTTGGAATAACGATATTATCAATTTTTCAACAATCAACTTTCAACATTCTCCTCTCGTTATTTCTATAAATATACCGATTCACTAACTGTTTTAATGTCATTGCCTTTTTTTAGAAAACGTGTTAATAATAGACGAAATTATATTTAGTATATATGATATTCTCATGGAGATCTACACCTCATTATTGCATGTTCCATCACATTTAGAATTCATCATTTCTTCTAGTTGATTTATCAAAAATTAAAAAAAAATTCTTTCATACCTGAGCAAACCACATTACCTAAAATTTTGGCTTTAATTAATAATACTATCATTCCCATTTCACTCTCTCAATACGTTACGATGATTCAACTGCAGGAACCGTCCAGGAAGTGAAGTGGAGTTTGATGGGATGCAGGAGGTGGAGGAAGACCAAAGACGTTTGAATCTTTCGCTATTCCTTCCCGGACGTCTTTCTAACCAGGAAAATACTGAGGAAAATTATTTGAGACGTAGAAGTCTTCTCCAATAAGGAAATGAAAAAATTTAAATATTTTCCGCTCAAGAACCACGTTTACGTATTCTCCTAATAACTTGAGTAAAACAAGCACCAAAATAAAAATCAGTAAAACTCTTTCGAAATATCACAGCTCAAAGTCTCATAATCCGAGATACAGAATTGAGGTCGTTGATCGCGAATGTCGCAGTGCTCGAGTAAATGAACAAACCCATTTTGCCCTCATATAAACATTGGCCTCTATTTCAGTCAACATATGTACGCTTATAATTGGCTTCGATGAAAACAATCGTGAAGCATGCAAGGCTCAATTATCGTTGAGTAATAATTAAAACGGGTAACTTCTGAAGCAGCGGAATTAAACTAGGGCCAAAAATATTTTACTCGTGAGGTGGAGTCCGCTAGCGCCTGTGTGTTATTCATCTATACGATTTTGCTTTCGCTTAACATTTTCTTATCGTGATTCGCCTTTTCGTATACATGTGCTAGGAAAATTTTGTAAAAGCCACCAAAATTAATGACCGTGAAAAAGATTTTTTTGTGAGTTTCGGTAAGTGGTAGATGCATGAGGTAGTAGACAAAATGCACGCCAAACTTCATGGTTCTATAACGCCTGCCTGCAAATAGTAAATGATAACAATTTTTTGACGATGTAGCGTCATATAAGGCTCCTAAATTGCGGTGTTCTTAAATGGAACAGAATTTTCACTACCGCAATTGAGATTGGAAATGAAATCCTGAATTGGATTGTACATCACTTTAGGCCCACGAATCGACTTCTTTCCGATCGAACTACTTTTCAGGATGCATTGACGTACGGCGAAAGTTTTTATGATAGCTTTAACGTTCTGCGTGTCTAAAGCTTTCCTAGAGCTCTTGAGGAATTTTAAAATATGAAAAAAAACATGCAAATGAAGAAAGCCGTATTATTATGATTTTTTACTGTGTATCGTCTCAAACTGTGCACACGAATAATTGGTTAGAGGTGGTCGTCACTTAGACTTTTTCTGGCGTTATTGTGCCGCCTTCGTATATATAGACCACATATACAAAGGCTAACAAGTGGAACTTGTCCTTGACCCAGATCTCTTGAGATAATGATTACTGACATGTCAACTCTCGTGTTCAATCTCAAAAAGATTCTTACGAGTTCTCACCTGAATGATTTTGATGCGACATGCCGAAGTCTGAGCATGTCGCTTCAATCCCACGAACTACTGAAGAATCGGAAATACCACTGCACTTGAGTTTACGATGAGGTTCTTTCAACTCTTCATTAGTATCTCTAGCATGCATCTCGCTCGCACCAGTCCACGGCCCAGCTGAAGCGCCGCCCCAGTATTCCGATGTCCTCCGCCTCGCCAGGCAAGTCATCTTCGTCGCCAAGGTTCAGGGGACCAGGCTATAATTAACGCGCATCTGCCCTCAGTTAGCAGGCTGATCCACTATACTGTTTCTTTCTTTTTTGCCGCTGGTAGTGGGGGACTGGCAGTGATCAGAGATTATGCCCAGAAACCTATGGCCAGCCGTCTCTTGGAAGTCTCAGGGGTGAATTCCCCTCCTTTTAGCTCCATTGGCAAAACATTAAACAACCTCGGTGACACCACGGAAAAGGATCCTTCCCGCAGATATGAAAATTAATGAGGGTATCTTCCACAGTTTCCCCATCTCTAATTTTGGTATGTCAAAATCCTGAAGGTCTAGCATTCGAAGTTGGGGAACAGTCTGAACCCAGGCGCTCCGGCCTGCCTCAGTTGTTCAGCTCCCTCCTCCCGCTGATCATAGAAGTGAAGGTTTACTGGACCGCTTCCAATCACCGCACTGCGCCTGTTGTGAACGGGATTCAAAGCTGGCAGCTTTATTCATGAAAAAGAATCCAAAAGTCAACTACGAATGTGATTATGTGTTCTGCATCTTTTGTTCTGAACTTCTGCAAGAGCCCCCCCCACATCAGCCGCCTGTCTCTTGCAGTTATTGCCGCAATGTGAGCGCCAAACTTGACCTGGGTACTTATACAGGGTGCGGCGCGGGAACTTACTTATTTGAATTGCGCGCCACGTGGCGGCCATTAGTCCTAGGAAGGTGGCGCCATGCGCAATATGGTGCGCGGGCTATGAAGTTTTTCGTCCACTCAGTTCAGTTGCGACCATGCATGCAAAAAACCATGGTGCCCATGGTTTTTTGAAGAGAACGATAGGGCAGTTACAGTCACTTCTGAACGGTACATTCAGATGATTCAAGAGTTTTTCCTTCCAAAACTTGATGAACTTGGTGTAAGGAATGTGTGGTTTCAACAAGATGGGGCCACGGCTCACACAGCACGCGCTTCAATGGCTCTCTTGCGCGAACACTTTCCACAACGCGATCTCCAGTGGCCAGCGCGCTCGCCGGACTTAGCCCCCTGCGATTATTTTTTGTGGGGATACTTGAAATCCTTAGTGTACACCAATCGTCCGAGGACCCTAGCTGAACTGAAGAACAACATTCGCGTTGCTATTGCTGACATTGGTCCAGACATGCTTGAGAAGGTGGAGCGAAACTTCCGATCTCGTCTGACAAAATGTATTGAACAGCATGGAGGTCACCTACAAGATGTAATATTCAAGAATTAAACTTGTAAGTAAACCCAACGAAACTTTAAATGTAGCTCTTTGTAAAAAAGAAAGAATTAAAACGCTATCTTTAATACTTTTTACTTTGTGATTTTTTTAAAAGAGTAAGTTCCCACGCCGCACCCTGTATCAACACTCCGACATTGCCTATATTAGATCAAGTCCAGTGCCGTGCATCGGAGTTGCATTTAAACACTTCCGTTACCTCTGTTTCTAAGAATTTCAAACTCGATTCCCTTGAATTACATATTTTTCACCTAGGCCGAGTTATATACCGCGGACAGATCATCTTGCCAACTCTCATAGTCTGTCCTATATCTGTAATTGTTCTAGCAACCTGATGTCCGCCGGGAATGACGATGTCGAGGCACGGCTCACTTCCTTTCCGGGGCTCACATTTCAACATCAATTCGAGCGCGTAAAACAATCAACGAAAAAAATTTCACGAAAAGTGCATTCAAATTTTAATAAACTCGCGCATTTTCCCCTATTTTACAACACTTCTCTTTAACTTCACTTCTTGTCTGTCTGTCTGTCTGTCTGTCTGCTACAAATCTTGTAATCAAAATTTAATACACTTCTACTTATCCTATTGATCTGAAATTTTGCACACTTGTTTGAAGTTGAAGACAATGCATGAATCAAATGTCAAAATAAATGATTTTTAAAATTAAAGAAAAATTTTTTTTATATATTAAAAAAATTGAAGAAATAATTTTGTCAGCTACGGCTACAAATCTTATAACTGATATTTGACACACTTTTACCTGTCTAATTGATCTGAAATTTTGCACACTTGTGTGAAGTCAGAGGCAATACATGAATCAATTAACAGAATAAATGATTTTGAAAAAAATTTATATATTAAAAAATGTACCTATATATATTAAAAAAATTGAAAAATAAATTTTTTTAATTTTCGAATATTAGATGAGAAATTCATTGTACATCTGTAAGATTGGAGATACCGTACTGGATTCTTTGGAAGTGTTGTCTTTAAAAAGTAATTTTTAAACGTATATTATTGTTATTTTAAACCATTCAGCAATCGGAAATATTTTGATCCTCAGTTAAATTCTTAACATGCTGGAAATTGAAAAAATTAAACTTCAAATCACAAGTCTTGGATAAACCCATTTATTCCCTCTGTCTAATTAGCGGAAATTCATGTTTACTTGTTTGAGATTTCAGGAGGTTGTGGTGGCTCGTTGAATCCGTCGGAGCTCACACTCGACGCTACAAAATAAGGGAATAATATTCTTAAATATACTGAGATAATTATTGGATAATATAAATAAAATATTTTTAAGCATTTAAAAATTAAAAAATACAATTAATAATATTTAAATGAAACTACTCTTTTAGGTACTATTTATAAAGCTAGTTTCTAAGTCCGGCAGCCTGCCATTTAGGGTGTAGCTGATGCTAAGACTACTCTAACCGAAGAGAGCTCTTCAGGTAGTCTATTTTTTTCTTGTAGGTGTTCTTCACGAAGATGAAATCGTTACCCCATCCTTCAGGTAAAGCGACTTCATTGTAAGACCAATAATTTCGTTGTTTCATGTAGTGCTTCAGTTCAAGTTTGGACCAGGAGCCATGAATGTACTCCACAGACAGTGTCTGTAAGAGTTTAGAAAATTGTCAACATAATTCATGAACATAAAATAAACACACCAAATGTACGGTATGAGATAATACTGGCCAATAAATTTTATAGAATATTGTAATTGTTAATAGGTTTAGGAGTGAAGCGAAAGATTGCTGTACTTGAAATAGAAGATGTTTCGTATTCAAGATTTACCTGTATGTCAATTTTGTCCCATGGAATGGTTTTGAGGACCTCCAGCTCAAAGCCCTCGACATCCAAGCTGAAGTAGTGCACAGTCGTCACGTTGAGTGCCAGCAGCAGGGAGTAGAGGGGCAGACACTGAACTGCGATGACGCCTGTCATGTTTAAGGTGAAATCCACGTCATTGCTGCTTATCTTCCCTAAGTTGAATTGCTGTTCAAACATTACCTGCAGGAATAAAGTGTGCTGAGTGCATTTTGATCGAACCAGAGGGATTTAGTAGCACTCTAGCAATATTAAAGGTATCAGCGATTCCATTTAACTGCTCATAGGAAATTAACTGGAGGAACAAACCAAAATTACTTAGCGTTTCATCATTGATCTTAATGAATGGAGTATAACCAAATGAATTCGGAGCTTGCAGGAAAGAAATAAACGTGTCTTTTAGAGGACTCACGGAATGAGGATACGGCTTCGTGCTGAGACAAGCGCCCACTGTCCACGCCTTCCTGTTCTTCTTGCGCACCAATTCGTAGTTCTTGGGGTCGCCTTCGATCAGGAGGCCTCGCCAGCCCAGGGTCTTCTCGAAGACGAGCGAGTTGGAGCGTGTTTCCCCATCAAGCGCTCCACACTCGACGAAGAATCCATCTCGCTAGTGAGAAATAAAAAGATAGAATATTAATTCAGGCTGCTTTCATAGTGTTCGTTTAGAATAATTTCGACTTTTATTCGGAATAAGAAGCAGGACGATGGCATGAGGTGGAAAATTAAAAGCGTTGACGGTTTGGTTGATAGCACCGCTATGCAACCTTGTACACGGATTACTTATTTGGGTCGGAATAGTTAAATCCAGCGCCTGCAGATGCCTGTAAACTGTAATATACGAGTAGAAAAGAGTTAATTTCCTTTTCCTATAAATATAAATTAAGATGGGCCTTGTAAAACGCTGTTCGTTTTGTTGGGTTTTTGCTTGACGTAAGTCCGCGTTTTTAAGGATAACCACGGTTTCAACAACAAATATCCCGTTTATTGGATTAAAAAGTTGTATCTGTGAGAACAAACAAGTATATTAGCCCTATAAACTTCATTGTATGCCTATAATATTCAAATATAACAAATAATAATCAGAACAAAAACAACTTATATGAAGACATAAAATCTACGCACCGAAATATTGTGGGCAGTTTTGACGCGGGCTACGAACTGAGCTAACATGAAACTATTGATACGTTGTCGGCTATCTACACACTCTAAAGGTAGGATAAACAAGTAAATCATAGGAGCGCATAAAAAAATAGACTATTAAAACTAAGCTAACAAAAGGTTCGCTAAAAATATTTACAGGCCTCATATTATGTGGTTAGTTGTAAAAGTATGCAGACATTCTATGCCTTCATTTGAAATCCTTTTCCAAATAATGATGTAGCTTATCATGGTCGTCGTATGTGAAGACAATAATAGTGCATCCCAAATAAAAGTGCGCATCGATGATTATCAGTGGCTACAGGTGGAAATTATAGGTGGAGCACCGATGGCGCATCGATGCGGCATCGATGGCGTGTGCGGCTTATGTTCCACCTATAACCTGCCTATGGCCACCCTACTGGAAAAACTCTTCTTCCACCAATAACTGCCATTGGCACCGGTGGCGCATCGATGAGCCACCGATGGCCATCTTTAAAATGAAGTCGATAAAAATTTTTCCTTTAGCTTCATATACGATGCATTTACATTTACTGACATTGCTCCAGACAACCATATTCTGAGGATTAGGTATGAATATAAACACTGGTAGTGCAAGTAACAATGTCAGACATGTAACAGGAAAAAATTATCAGAGTACCATGCACATACCTCGTGAGAAATCGACTTGAAGGAAGCCTCAGCCTGCAGGATTAGAACTCCGATCTCCCGGACGCGCAGCAGACCCTCTACCGTTGCGTCATCGGAGAGGCCATGGCAGTCGAGTAATTTTAAAAGATTTAACTGAAGAATTGCAAATATCAATTTCATCGAATGATAGAAGTTAAAGCTCCCACCGTGATGATTAGATGGTTCCATTCGCCATTTTTTATGAACATGCTGCTATAATCGAGAAAACAGTCGCTGAAAGATACTTCGTTTATCCATAACGAACAATGGTTCTGCTCAGAGCACAGGCTACCGGAAAATGCTTGATGAGTATCGAAGTTTCATAATGTGAACATTGCACCAATTATAACAGCGGCTCGATTTGAAATACTTTCGTCAGGTATATTCTTGCGTGTTTTAACGAATTATCACTCGATGACTTGAAAAGTTAGGCGTGAAATACCTTCATCACTTCGTGTCACTATTTTTCTGCAGCCTAATGTTTAATATTTTTCGTAGGAAAGACGTAGACTCTACTTAATTAGAAAAGTAGACGTAAACTCAAATAATTATCTGGCGGTTTAAGAAAATTTCTCCAAAATAATTAAATTTCACTATCGAAGTCAGCCATAGAAACCCGAATTTTTACTCGTATTCCTCTGAGTAAAGAGGATACTATTTTGACAAGCAAATTACCCGGAAAACACGTATTCCAAGCAGGACGTGTTAATGATTAATGAGAAAGAAGCTCAACGCCGACGCGCTCCAACCCAACAGGTATGAACGTGCTCACGTGTAGCTGCTCGCAGCGCTTCAGAGATGCGGGGCCGCTGTCAACTGCGTCAACGTTGCTTTAGATAAATGCGTCAACTTGGAAATAATATAAAAATCGTGAAACACACATAATCGAACAATATAATTTATACTTAATGATACAATCAAGTAGTCTATATTGATCGCAATATTTCAAGCACAGCATACTTGGAGCCTACACAAAATTCGCAATAAATTTACGCAATATACAGTGTGGGGCAGAACCGATTGAGCAGTCTTGAGGCGAAATTAAAGAGTAATGGAGTTACATAAAGAAGAGAGTTTATTTTCCTCGAGGTTAGCATAACATACCATTTAGAATACTGATGTTTTGAAAACAATATCAGGAAGATGGTGGCCGTTAGCTGCAATACACATGAAAAATTGAATTGGTTATCATCTTTTGGAAAACTTTCTTTTTCGCAACAAAATTTTCCACTGCTACTTACCTTTTATATCAGGAGCAGTCCAATACATGCCCAGTTACTTCACTGTAACATAACATAACATAACATAGTGATGTCGGCTCTGAAGTGTAGGCCTGATGTGGCCTGTCGCCGATTCTTTTCCATTTCGTGCCTTGTTCATAGATCTAAACTCGTGTCATTTGACCGGATCTTTTCATGACTGGCGATAGTTTGAAGAAGCTACTAGAACTCCGAGATCTTTTTCCACAGTAGACTTTTCAATCATTACTCTCTCGTTGCAACCATGTCTTCTCATACTGTAATCTTGCTGTTCATTGTTCTTCCCGAGGTGAAGTACTTTACACTTGTCAGCAAATTTGTGAAAAATTTGTGAACGCCCTACAACTGTCCGTCAGTTTTACTCGTACCTACCGAATTCACGCTAAATTAAACGTGAATCAAAATCTTACAAGCCAAGCACGCAGAACGAAATCGTGGTTTCAACTGGATCTCAAATGAACCGCAACCCAATAACTCCTTTCTACCTTGGATAAATCACAGTGGCAAATACCTTCGTGCACTGTTCTGTTTGGGAAAACGGTTTGCGGTGGCTTACAAGAGATTTACCTGCAATGAGTCATCGATGATTCAGATCCTATAAATCATCGATGATTCATCGATGACTGCCGCCTATACTCGCCGCCCTCTCGATTTATTGGAGTTTAATTGTCGATTTTTGGCAGATCTGGCCACCCACCGTTACGCCACCTGTAATCTACCATCGCCACCTATAATCATCGATGCGCCACCCTTAATTTTTACTTGGGATGTGCCTACCTAAAAGATGATTCCGAACAGTTCATCAAAACCGAGTTTCGTTGTTGGTCTGTGGAGGTTACTCATCTCAAGGGCGATAAATTCAATTCTATAGCTTTTTCTTAAAATAATTCTAGATTAAATATCTAAAAATATAATTTCAGATACAGGTAAAACCATCATACCGACACGGCAGGTACCGTGATTACAGGCTCGAATAGATTCTGGATATTTGATAGGACGGAATATCAAAACACTGTTAAGTACACGTAACTCAAAACGGCATATAACCAAACCTGTAAATGGCAAGCCTCTCTGACTTTCAAAAAGGCCAAATTGTTGGTGCCCGTATGGCAGGTGCTAGTGTGACAGAAACTTCCGAAATTCTTGAAGTTCCTAGAGGTACAGTCTCAAAAGTAATGACTGTTTTTTAAAGAGAAGGAAAAACGTCCTCAGCAAAGCACAGGTCTGGCTGAAAGTCGAAGTGTTCTGAGAGAGACTGTCGTTACTTAAATTGAACTGTGAGGGGTAATCGAAAGACCACGGCTGTTAAATAACTGTAGACCTCAATGGACACATACAGAAACTAGTTTCCATAAAGACTGCCCGCCGAGAGCTGCAAAGACCTGGATTCTATGAAAGAGCTGCAACAAGAAAACCTCTGGTCTGATCCACAAATGCTTCAAAGCGTTTGTGGTGCTGTAAAAACCTCTAAATTGGTCTCTCTAGCAATGAGAAAAATGAGATTCTCTCTGATGAAGCAACGTTTGCCTTATTTTCATCCTATGGCAGAGTTTACGTTTGGACAGTCAAGGCAGAGATTCGAACGACTTTCAGAGATGCATGTTAGAGTCGATCCCCGCCGCCATCGTCTGTAAAAGAGCTGGATGGAGTTTTAACTGAAGAATGGCTTTCAATTCCTCTAGAAATAATTCACAATTTGCATGAATCAATACCTCGAAGAATTGAGGCTGTAATTGCCGCGAAAGGTGGACCTACACCATACTAAAATATATTTTGTGGATCTTTCAGGTGTTTCCCTTCTTTATTCCAGCCCCTGCATATGCGTCTAGAATTCTTCATAACAGATACAAATTCTGAAAACACACATAACATAAAGCTCGAGCGCATCGGACTCCGAATGCAAAAAAAACGTGTGAAAGCGAGCTACCGACTGGCTGTTCAGGAACATGGTTTTGATAATACCGTTTTGAATAACAAGAATTTAAAGCAAAGAAAATAGTAACAACATTCACCATTTCTCATGAGATAAAACGTTTCGGATTCCAGAACCTTCGTCACTTCAAAATCCTAAAAGACAAGCAGAAAAATTTAGCAAATTAAAATTTTCATCGCAGATAATAAAACCAAAATCGACAAATGAAAAAACAATCAAACATGAGGAGAAAGGCCTATTTATTCACTATTTCAAGGGGATAGGAAATGAGGGCGGGATTTCAGTTAAGTTTCTGTTTAAAAATAAACAGGGATTCAAAAATTCGTTGGTCAGAAACACCGGTTGTGGAAGCTGAAACTCTAAAATCACTACAGGACGCCGGAACATTGCACTACTCGGCATGGCCGCGCACAGTTGAGTGATGTGAATGCTCAAGCAAGTTTCCCGTTTTATAACTTCTGCCTCAATACTCCGCCATTCCAGTATTTAAATTGCGAGAAGTCATACCGACGTACGCAGATATGCACTGCGTAAAACTATACCTATAAACTTGGGACGAACGCGTACAAAGAGGAAGAGCAATTTTATACTTGAAAAAAACGAGCCTATTTTAATATTATTCACCAACACTAAGTGTAGATTAACTTTCAAAAGGTATTTAGTTAATAAAACTTTCAATTGCTTAGCCACAGTCGCAGATGTATCGCCAGAGAAAGTAAAATAAAAACAATAAATAAATTTCCTATCGCCATAATCGGGAACTAACTTCAGTATATTATCTAAGCTTTAATTTGAGTATAATAGACCAGCTGAGGCGGAAATCCATTTAGTGACAAGATGCAAAAATTCAAGTTCAGTGTGCATAGCCTGGAAAGTAGATCAAATACAGAGGCCGCGGTTCATTAATGTTTTAATACCAATTAATTTGAGACGAAATGAGCGAAAAATAAAAAAGCTGGTGCTTAAACCGATTAACGTTGACTTTCGGAATACAGAGGTCTGAAAACAGCGACTAGATTTTGTGACATCGCAATCGAGAAAAGGTAAATTCTTTTTGGGTTCAAGCTGCATTGACAATTTGATAGACTGATGTTGGAGGTTGAGCTAATCAAAAGAAGAAGCCCACATGAAGGGTTCTTGAGAAGTAAAGTATCTTGTGCCATAGACACATCGTTTATAGAAAATTAGCTTAAAATCAAGAGGATAATTGGCCAGCAATTTTGGATAAGTACAGCGCACATAAGCTACGATAATGCGAAAAATCGGACGACTCAGGCTATTACGTAAAATATTTCGCGTATGTTTCAGAGTTATTTGTAGCGATGTTTTGATAATCCGGCCTCAGAAATGCCGTGTGTAGAGTTTATAGGGCATTTTTGCCACTTTCTGATTAATATGGAAACGATTAAAAGTTAATGTGAATCTGAGATAGCAGAAATGTTCGAAGCTTGACTAATCGGGTCCATTTTTTATGTGTGTTTTCATTGTGTTGGTCCTCGAAATTTATTTTTTTAGAAGTGGAATAATGCCATTTAGCTCTCTATTTAGATTTAATTTCATGATATAATCCCTTTGGTTTTGAATTTTTATAAATACTTACAAGACTAAATGCTTTCTTTTACCTTGAGGGAAAATTTTCACCTGAAACTTACACGAAACTTTCGAAATATATAATTCAGTCTGGCTGAGTGAGGGTGCCGAGAAAAGCTAACTCGTGCAAGAATTTACTGGGAGAAATAAATTATGAGAAAACTGACAACGTTTTTCGCCATTCTGTAAATTGAAGTAAAATATCACAGAAACCCAATTGGTCAATCATGAGATACTGAATCTTGAAGCAAAATTTAAAATAAAATTGAATTTAAATATCGGAAAAATTATTTCCCATATGAAGGAAAATAGGGTATATCCCAGTTAAAATTTTGAGCCGAGACCGGCGCCGGGTTTAGCCGGGCTGGTCGCGCTTTAGCAGGATGGAGCCGTGAAACTATAACCGGCCATCTATCCCTAAAACTGCGCTGCGCCATGGCTGATATAGAGACAAAATTCTAGCAGCTCGGCAGGGACGGGACGCTGCGCTGTTTTAGCGCTGGTACTTGGCATTGCCCGGCAGGGAGCTGTACAGAGCAGCAAGCAGGCCGTGCATGGGGGGTTTTGAGAGAGGGAGGAGGGGTAGGGGTTGGAAACAGTTGCGGGAGAATGAACTTCATCCTCCATCTAGTTCATTCGCATAGCACGATATTGTGGGCCAATTTCCGGTGCCATTTGTGATATTTATTTCACAAGTATAGTATGGTATAGTATAGTATAGTATAGTATAGTATAGTATAGTATAGTATAGTATAGTATAGTATAGTATAGTATAGTATAGTATAGTATCGGAGATGATGATCGGAGTAGCACAAGGAATGGTACTAGACCCAATCCTCTTCCTAATTCACATCGCCGACATAGATGTGGCAGTGAACCACGCCACTGCTTCGTTATTCGCGGACGACACCAGGTTACTAATGACCATTACTGACAGGACGGACTGTGAGAGGTTGCAAGAGACCTCTCTGCAATATATGACTGGGCCCAAGTGAACAACATGCAGCTCAACAGGACAGAGTCTGAGATTCTGAGATACAGAGGTTCCGGAAGAGCTGGAATGGAGCACCGCTACCTGTCACCTGACAACTCGGAAATCGAGAAGCGACTCGTTCGCGGTCTAGGAGTATTGATGAACACTCAGGCCAAGTTTGGGTATCACATAGCGGCAATAATCACATGAGGTAGGCGATAGATGGGGTGAATCTGGCGGACGTACAGAACAAGTGAAGCAGAACCGATGATCACATTCTTCAATGCCCTTGTAATACCCATTGAATACTGCTGCCAGCTCTGGACACCTTTCACACTCTGTGCAGTACGGCAACTAGAAGGGGTCCAACGAACCTTCACTTCCAGGATCAGAGGGTAGATTAGTTTAAATACTGGGAGAGGTTGCAGGGACTGGGTCTTTACTCACTGCAGAAGAGACGGAAGAGGTATTTCATTCTGTATACAAGGAAAATGATAACTGGAATGGCATCAAACTTCGAAAGCGAGACCTTCAAGATTGAGGCATACCATAACGGGAGAAGGGATCGAGGAGACTGTGCAGGATCCCCCCATTACGTAACATATCTGCAGTCAGATTTCAATTCCTGCGGGAAGGATATCCTTTCCGTGGCAGGGCCGAGGCTGTTTAACGCCCTACCAAAGGATCTAAGAGAGAATGAATCCACCCTGGAGACCACAGACGACTGGACGTGTTCCTGGGCACAATCCCTGATCGACTGTCTCTGCACCACTACCAACGGCGAGAAGCAAGCAACAGCATCGTGCATCAGCTGGCCCAAATGAGGGCGGATGCGCGATAGACAAGAGGCGGCGATCCATCGTGGCCTGGGACTGCTACGTCCAAAACAAATACTAAGGATAACTAGGCTATACATCGTCTAGACCCACGTCCGAGACTTGAGAGCAGTCCGTCGTTCTTTCAACGGACTACAGGTGAGCTAAGTGTAATGTAATCTCAAATCAACTCTTCACTGCTTACCGATAACGACTACAATACTATACTGGGTATGTAGGCAATTGCATGTTCTCTATGCTGTAAATGCTTACCAATAAGGATGCAAAGAGTAGAAAGCCGGTTTTTGTTTATTCAACACACTGGAAAACTAAAAGCATCGTAGTTTAATTTTTCGTACATTTTCCAATACTTTGGTAAATTTCGATGTGGCAGCGTTCATCATAGCAAAGAATACACTACACTGTTATTGTTACCAGTAGATGATTATCCATAACTTTTTTCATTATTTCTTTGGTTGTGAGGGAAAAATGTTTTTTCCACGAGCGACAATAACCCACGATCAGACTCGGCCAGAGTCTGATCCCCATGCGAACCGCTCAGTAGTCGCCAGAGTCGGGACCAGACTCTCGTAGCTGTCTGACCAGGGATCGGAATCTTGACCAAAATGCAGTCAAGATTTGCGGTGAATGCGGTGACCAAGATGCGGTCTTGACCAAAATGTGGTCAAATCTTGACCAATTCCGGCGTTCCAGGTTTCAGAGTCGCCCCCGGCTCTAAATTTTGTTAGGGTAGCGAGTCACGGAGCACAGCGCCGTCATTACCTCTCTGCTAAGTCTTGTGTTATACATCATTAAATTTGTCTCAATTCACTTCACAAAATATGACTAGCATTCCGAATTAGAAGTCAACTTTATTTGTATGATTTTTTAATTTGCCTCTTCAATGAAGCAGGTTCTAGATTCTGCATATCAATGACCCATTATCGTTCTTATACGCTTACTACATGATGCGCAACTATAAAAGGTAGCCCAATATAGCCAACTATTCTCAAACTGAACAGAACAGAATGTCTTGGAGGAACTTACGAGTGGCAAATCGCTGCAGGCCACAAAGGCAAAGTATAAATTGCAAAGAAAACATTGCGTCGGCATAGAGACGACAAAATGAAGCAACCTGGAGTTTTTTGTTTAAGATCATACAAGAAACCCATCCCTGAAAATGCTGAAGTTGCAAAAGCTACGTGCATTAAAGATATGCAAAGAAGAATGTTCGGACTAACATGCACAGATATGAGGAGAATTGCAGTCCGTGTTGCTTAGCGACAAAGCATAAATCGCCCATTTATCAAGCAAACCAAAATGGCTGGCAGAGATTGGCTGAAGAATTTTATGGAGCGGCCTAATTTAAGTATTCACATTCCTCAACCAACAAGTTTGGCAAGAGTTCTTGACTCTAATGAGCCAAAATTTTATTTATCTTCATGGTGTTGGCTGAAATCACAAGTAAGTAGAAATTCTGTGCACATAATATTTGGATTATGGGCGAAACAGGAAAGAAGTTTTTCTGGTCAAGTATATATATATTTTTCTAGTCAAGGATAAATTTGTCGTGTCAAGGATGTATTATTATGTCGAGGATGTATTTTTTCTTGTCAATGATATATTTTTCAAGCCAAAAATTTATTTTCGTCATGTTAAGGAGATGCTTTTTCAAGTTGTTTATAAAAGGACGGATATAATATTTTTCATAACATTATAATTATGTAGAACTATAAAGATGTCAAAAGTTTTGCAGTTGAACTGTAAAAGTCGTTATAATCTTCAAAATAGAAAAATGTTCTAATTAGGTAATGAGAGTAGGAGGTGGCCGCCTTGCCCTAAGCCCATGGACCCATTGCCCCAGAGTTTGGGGCAATGGGCCCTTTTTGACACTTTATCAAAAATAATTTTTCATTCAAAATTTAATGAATCTATTGGCGTCTAATTCACATCATACATTCCTCTTTAGTTGCAATTTAAACAAAACCAAGAATGGCCTCGTATCAATTAAAACTTTATAAAAAATTTAGTTTGAGAAAAGTAGTGGGCCCGTTGCCCCCACGTTTCCTTACATACAAAAAGTTACGTGTACTTAGCAGTGATTTATTGATCCAGCCCCAGATTCCAAACACTCGCACAATCTTTCACAAATATATTGTAGATAGTATTAGTAGCAGAATATTATTAGTGGGAGTAGTAGTAGTAGAATAGAATTACATTTTGTTGCATGCAGTGGTATTAATAATTCCTATACGATGGGAATGTTTTTTTTTCAAATCACGCTAAAAAAATTCGGGGTTTGCTTCAGCCTCTGCGACAAATTCGCTATAGCGCTGTTGAAATTATTCTGGGTCTTCTTGGCCAGCCGATTGAAATCAGCGACTAGTCATAATCTCATTCTCAACTTTGTAGTCTCCTAAGGGTATGGCATGAGTGGGCTTGGTCAAGTCTACCGAGCCTGCAAGCCGCTCAGAGGCTGCGCTTCAAGCCTCGAGCGGAAGTTCACCGGGCTGAAGCCTCCTGGACGTTCATGGATCATGGGCGAGCTTGCCCAGTACATAAAAGACTACAACAATGCATTCGGTGCCCGTTCGTACGCATAAGTTCGTGTTTGTTTTATTATAAATTATTTTCGATCGCCTACATTTGCTATTTAAGCAATCACTAATTTTATACTTATATTTCTCTTTTATTAATGCTGCAATATGAGTTAATCAAGTGAATATACAATTCAAGTTTAATGGTACAACTGAGACTATGATGGCTGCGTGCGGCAACTGTTATCATTGCCAAGAACCTTGTGTAAGGTAGAAGAGATCACGATGTAAGAAATATGTAAGTACTTCGAAAATGTTTTCTTGCCTTTTGAAATTCCCTTGCATGCCATAGTTTCTTGAGAAAATCATAGAAAATTTTTTAATGGGTAAAAAATCACTTATCTAGGGGGTTTGCCGAATGATTGAAATACAAACAAAGTTTTCGCTTCATCGAAAAACCAGTGTTGGTGCATTGAATGGCTCACCAATATTGCACTGATCGATTGCACTGATTATGTACGCAGCAGTGTGTCAATTAGTAGGATCTCTATAGTATTAGATTCCAAGCAAAATGATTAGAATGGGAAGCCGTTGTCAATTCATACAACCAAAATATGTTGTTTAATTTCTGATCTATTTTCCAATGCCTCGATAAATATCAATGTGGCAGCGTTCCTCTTAAAAGAGATTACGCAACAGTGATGTTATTCTGTTAGCCATTGATTAATAAACATTATTGTTGAATACGTCTAGCATTATTTTTTCGGAAGTAAGCGAAAAATGTTTTTTTTCTCGCCACTATTCTGAGTTTTTTTAGAACCGTTGCATTCAGCGAGTTACAGAAACAGGTATTGAAAATATGTAATGTATAAATTCAATTGCCCATAGTTTCCTCCCGCTGCTTAGGAAGGAGGGAGGGGGGGTATTTACATCAAATTGGCCGGGTCGGCAGGCTGCCCTGGACCTCTGGCGCGCTACCAGAGGTCTGCGTGGCTGTCCAACTTGAAATCGGAAAGTTCACCAAAAAACGAAAAAAACAGAAATAGAGAAGCTGACTTACACAGTCCTGGCTCCACAAGTCCTAAGACTTGTTTCAGAGCCAGGCTCACATTTAAATTTTGTTAGGACAATTTGAGGTGGTAAAATAGGTTTTCACGCAAGTCGTGGTAAACCATAATGGTGCGTTTCGTTTTAGTCAACTACGTATTTATGACATGCATATAGGTATATTTATCACTACTTCAGTGCCTTCAAAGCCTTGATTACTCACAAATTCGCCCATGATCTTCCTGATAGCAGAAGACTGTCCTTGTGAAGGATCGTCCCCAACAGTGAGCTGGTACGGCTGCAGAGATGGTGGATCTAGATACTGGGTGCGTATTTTCTGAAGTAAACATGGAAGGTAATTATACAGTGGGTGCAAAAAGTATCCGACACTGAGGAAAAACTTTCCCTAATTAAAGCCTATTCAATAAAATAGCATAAAGTAACACTATTCAAATGTAAATTAACATGAGTAATACACATATCATATTGAAACAACATCATTAAATGTTGACATGATAATTGTAATTCTGTAAAAGTTATAGTTCAAAAAGTCTCCCAACACATAGTAAACAGATTTACTCAATACTTCGTCAGGTGACCTTTAGCAGCCAATACTGCTTCTAACCGATTTTAATACATTTTCACAAGATTAACACATATGCTAATAGGAATTTTAGCCCACTCTTATTTGCATATTTCTTTCAATTGGATAAGATTTCTTGGATCTCTCTCATGTACCCACAATTTCGTTTCCCGCCACAAATTTTCGATCGGATTGAGGCTTGGCCATTCCAATAACTCAGTGTCCCTCTATTAAAACAATGTAAGAGTTGCGCTAGCCGTGTGTTTAGGGTCATTTTCTTGATGGAATAACAAACCTCGAGGAAGGTTCAGTTTTTCGGCTGACTTCACGAGACATCTCTCAAGAATGCCCTGATACATTTCGCAGTTCATCCTACCTTCTACGATTTCCAATTCCCCTGTGCCGCAGAAGAGAAATAACCCCAAATCATTATGCTGCCACCTCCAAGCTTCACTGTTGGGACGGTATTCTTTGGGTGAAATGCAAAGTTCTTCTGTCTCCAAAAAGGACTGACACAGTTCCGACCAAACAACTCAATTTAGTCTCATCTGACCATAAAGATTTATCACAAAAGCTTCAAGGTTTACTCACTCGTTCTCTAGCAAAGTTCCAACGGATCTTTACGTGAATTTCCTTAAAGAATGAGGTTTTTCTTGGTGACCGAGAGCGGAATCCTTTCTCTCGAAGAACTGTCCTAATTGTATTCTTGCAAACATTTGTTCCACTTGATTGCATTTTTTTTGCATTTCAGCGCTAGTCAGTCGAGGATTATTCTGCACTTTTAAAACTAAACTCTTGGTTGTACGATCAGAAATTTTTGTAGGACGACCTCAAAGAGGCAGACTAGTCGGAAGATTGAATGGTTTCCATCTCCGGACAGTATCACCAGTTGTCGAAATTGGGATATTTAACACAAATGAAATTTTTCTATATCCCAAATCATTTCTGTGTAGCTGAATAATTGATTTTCCGGTTGATTGAGACAATTATGCAGGTTTGAGCATTAATTGTTGAAGAGCGTAACATTTTGCCACCTTTTTATGACGATGCCAGGTAATTAATGACTGCAGTTAGGAAGATGTCTATGGCGTTCTTTTGCATTCTAGAATATTCCAACGTTTTTTGATTCTAGATTATTCCCCCGAACATACTAAATGGATGAGAATTTATTAGCGAATAAATTTTTTTACGATGTGTTAGATACTTTTTGAACCTTAACTTTTACGAAATTGCAATAATCAAATAAACATTTAATTATAAAGTTGTTTTGATATGATATTTGAATTTTACAAATTAATTTGCATTATAATATGGTTTGATGATGCCATTTTGTTAAAAAAACCTCAATTAAAAGTTTTTACTTTGTGTCAAATACTTATTGCACCCACTGTATTTCTGCATAATTTTGATAATTAGTGAAATTATTAGCGTTCAATTCCTTATGAATTAGTCGATGATTGAAAATATCCAGAAGTATTACAATGTTTCATATGACATCCTATTTTGAACGGATTTCATTACATCGATCGTTTCGTAATTACCGACGCACATACCATAATAAAGTGTCCGGTTGATACTTAACCGCCAATCAAGACTTCACGCGTCCCAAATGAAGCAACATCAACCACTTTATTAAGCATTGTGCTTATAGTAATGATTTGAAAAACGTCACATCAAAACCGAACCTCAATGAGCCTGGGGTCGTCTTGCTTGAGTCTTTCCTTTCTGCCGCTCATCGCGTCGGAGATGTCAGAGGAAATCTGGTCACAAGCCAGAGGAGGAGAGCAGTCGATGCTCCACACTGCATCCGAAAGAAGAGAAAGTAATAGGGCTTGAACTGACACCATGAAATTAAATCGTTCTCTGCAATTATTGGAAGAGATTCAAATCTATTTTGCTTGATGAAATTTTCAGGTACAATAAAAATTTCATGCGATACTTTATTTGGTCACTCACGGGAGTCAAGAGGTGTCTTTAAAATCCCGACTAATATAATGGAGCCAAGACAGAGCAGGCAAACTCTGAGTGTTGGTCTCGGACAGCGTTTGCCGTACCTGGTGGACGAAAATGTCAGTCACTTAAATGATAGTCTCGTGAGTCAAGCTGTGCCTACCTCGCACAATCACGCACATACTCCTTCCTACGAAATTTCTACGCAATGACTTGAACCTTTTGACGAATATTTAGTTGGTACGGATATGTCTTGAATTACGCCGTTCCTCAACTCTGTAGACAGACTTCTGCTATGAGGATATACCTCTATTATGTAAACTGATTTCCTCGATATGGACGGGCCTCAACAAAGTCCAAATTTAAGGACGTTTCACCGGCTATTAGTAACGTCGCAGATGATCACGAATGCGAAAAAGTGCGACGCAAAGGAAAGGAATGCGAAAAGGCGATTACTGCAGACAGCAAAGTATCTGCTTTACCGTTTTTTATAAAATCAGTACCTCAGGCATAATTATCACTATTATTATTTTTTTTTCATGGGAATGCAGAATTTGTTCTTTTAAACAAGTTTGATCGAAGACAAGATAATGAGTTGAATTCATTTGTTATTCATTTTCAACAAGTCGAACGATATTTTCCCTTAAAGTTTGTAGATCGAAAACCAGGTTACCGAGAGTCATTTTATTATTAATATGTTAACAACGTTTCGAGAGTATCAACATTCATTATCAATAATTATTAAAAAGCTACATTGTGTAATGAATGTTTTAAACGTTCTAGTGAAATGACGTATGGCCTTCGAAATTAATTCTGTTTTGAGTTAACACTTACGAATTTTTGACTTGCGTCCAATTTTGTTTTTTACGTCAAATTTTTTTTTTGTATTTTGACTTACGGCAAAATAGAACCTTGCCTTTCTTAGATGTAGTCGTCTTAGTTAAAAAAAGTCGTTTGTCACACAGGTATAAGAAAAACCTACAGATGTCGGTAGACGGTTAGAGTCCTGAACGCTGTCAGCGTATCCCAGTTAAAATTTAGGGCAGGGAATAGAGCAGGCCGCCGCCGGCTGTAGAGCCGCCGTAGGGACGCGACAGAGTCGCGATAGAGCAGAAATGTCCGCTTTAGAGACGATATCGCCAGCCGCGTAGCAGCGCTAATTCACCTCTGAGTACCTGCCCAGGCATGCTCTGTCCTGCCAACAGGCAGCCCTTACTGAGCACCGCCTGCTCAAACCAGCCCAACGCCTGCTCTGGGGCGGCTCTGGCAGTGTACGCGGCAGTTACACGTTACTGTTTGTCAACGATTTAAAAAATTTTTCCTTCTCTCTGAGATCATCTAGACTTTTCTCTTGCAATGACAGGTTGTATGTGCATTTGTTTTTGACATTCATATCGTATTGACATTAGCAACGGTATTTAGAAACCAACAAATTCAATTATCGAGCAAATATTCACATCATACTACTCACCGCTATGAACTATCTGAAAACGTCGACGGCAGCTCCGAGAATCGAACGCAGATCCTCCGCGTCGTAGTCAACGCCTGTACCACCTTGGCCACGCGAACACCTTGGCCAAATAAATTCGCTATATCTTCAATCAAAACGTTTTGGAGACCAGCGCCAAAACGCAGGGAAATTCGATCAATTTTTTAAACTGATGATGGTGCTGGCTACACATTTTCATTGAAAAAATGGTGAATTTCCTTGGTATTTTCTTTGCTCTAACATTTACTGTTATTAACGCGTTTTCTGTAAATCCAAGTTAGAAAACTTTCTCATGATAAACTGATTGATATCTCGCTTGGCAACGCGTGAATGACCGTAAATGTTTCTGTTTGCGTGTTAAAACTGGAAGAGCATATAAAAATCTCACGTAATTCAAAGTATTATAATACTGACGTGAAATAAATTTCATAACTGGCACCAGGAATTGGTCCAAAATATCGTACTATGCGAATGAACTAGATGAAGGACTAAGTTCATTCTCCCGCCACTAGCTGTTTCCAACCCCTACCCCCCCCAACCATGCACGGCCTGCTTCGCTGCTCTGTTCATCTCGCTGCCGGGCTATCCAAGTACCAGCGCTGCAACAGCGCAGAGTTCCGGCCCTGCCGAGCTGTATAGAATTTGTCTCTATATCAGCCATGGCACAGCGCAGTTTTAGGGATAGATGGCCGGTTATACTTTCACGGCTCCATCCTGCTAAAGCGCGACCAGCCCGGCTAAACCCGGCGCCGGTCTCGGCTCAAAATTTTAACTGGGATGCCCAGCTAAGGCACTAAAAGAAACACAATACGCGCCCTCGTCCAATTAAAGAGCTCTGAAGGCCTACTCATCTGAAAGTGACTGAACTGAGAAATAGCAAAAAAATTCAAAGTCATTGATGGATTAACCAATAGAACATTCGACAACAAAATCAAAGGTCTTCGATCGAAACGAAATAAACTCAATAAAGAACCGGACTCAAATGGAAATGTCACAAAAATCTACTACCAGAATCAAATGACAAGCAATTATATAGCAGATGAACAGATCCTTCGATCTGTTCATCTAATAGTAAAAAATTAAATTATTGTTTGAAGGTAAAAACAAGAAAATTCAGATTTTTTATGAACCAAAACCTCTACAACAAAGTCGGAGTTCTTCAAGATATACCAATATTGTCACTAAATTTTCCTGTTATAATGAAGGTGGCAGACTTCTTCCCTATATTGACTACATAAGGCTTACAACTACGACATTGTGCTGTCGTCTTTCTCATTAGCCGCCACCATCAGTCAAGGGACCTATAGGAACCACATGATGGAGGCCCACAACGAGATCATCACTCGCACGGTGCTGGAGGAGTGCACCAGCGTTGTCGTGCGACGCCCTGACGCCATCCGACGCAGGTGATAGCTGCATGGAGCCCTCATCAATCATGTTAGGACTCCTGCTATCAATCTTCGAACCAACGGATTTGTCATTACTTAGATGTTGTTTCCGTTGTAAATCTCAGGCTTTATATTTCGAGTAGCTTCCCTTTTTAACGTAATTTTGTACTTCTATCAATCGAAATCTCATTTTTATTTGCATTCTATTTGCGTTATTTGAACTCCGTCGATACAGATTTTATTATTCAATGTGTCTTTTAACTTGATGTTGATTGTTGATACGTTCGAAACATTAACATATTGCAAATAAAATGTCTTCAGGTAACCAGATTTTCGATCCATACTTCCAGCAACATAAGCAACGATAAATCTTAGTAAACTATACATGAAATACTCACGGTGCTTCCTGCATTGAAGATTAGTTTAGCACTCTAGTCTAGATAATATAGAAATGAATGAATCTATGAATTCAAATGCAAAAAAAAATACATTTATAGCACAATACACGCTTATTACGGGTTATATTTTGAATGAGCACCTTAATTTTATTTGTGGCAGCGTCTGTCAACTTTCGTATCAACTTTTGCCTGCTATATAGTGACAGATATCAAGTTTGAAAGACCCTTCAATTATGGTTGCTAGTCTGACGGACAAAAGTGAGTGAAATAAATGCAAGTAACTTGTTAAATACATTAAATTTATAGTACTTTTTCTCCCCCAGAGCGCGTGCTTGACGTAAACGCATGACATCTAAAATGATGTTTTAACTGGTCCAGCCAGAAATGTCTCGACTGTGATCAAATACTATATGCCTTGTCCTTCATTTCTGTATAGATTACTGTTAACAATACTTATACAAATTATCTAATTTAAAAAATCTGTGGATAATTCTATATTCCTTGAAAAATTATTGTAGTTGCGCCGATTGAGGAAGTCAGACCTCTGCAAAATTTTGTTACAATATTTCTATCTGTACAATAGTAACGACATATAACATGTTTTTTTTGGAGAAGTAACACTCAACTGAGAAATATTTCTTGCATTCGAAAAATAATATTTTGACTACGGGAAATCAAAAATTTTAATTGGTACGTTTCTATTGCGAAATACTTCTGCTATTGAAGTCAGTCTCTTTTTAACCACCGATTAGGGACGGCACTTTAACATTATGTTAGCTTTCACTCACAATCTATTCAATCAAACGCACACATTAAAAATACACACATTACCAAATACCCTCATATTTCAAAATGATTGTAGGAAGGATTCTCAGTGTATAAAAAAATATTTGGATGGGCTGGCAGAATTTGTTCCTTTAAGCATTCGAAAAGTTGTTAACGAATTCAAAAGTCCATCGTTACCTCGATTTTCAATTGTTCGAAATATTATAAAAAGTAATAAAGAAAATTGTCAATGAAACAAATTCGCTAGTCTTCAATGAAACCTGCTTAAAGTAGAAATATTCACAAACCACTTTGAAATTTTTTAATTCTCTCATTGTGAGTTTAAGGCCAGATTTCGCTTCGCATTAATCACATAAAAGTTTGGAAAAAACAGATGAATAGTTAGCACGATAAAATTAATTCCCTTCGTGAGGTGAAAAATTTTCCTCGTCAATAATTTAGCCTAGTGTAATGATTACAAGCGACTATCAATCATATTTCAAATACTATAATTGAGCTTAGTAGAAAAATTCAAAACAAACTCCAAGAAGCTTAATATTTTGGAATCAAGCGGTGAACTCCTAAAGATTTGAGACACATTTTTTAAGGAAAGCAGCAAATTAGTTGGCAAAATGGTTAAAACACAAATGAAGCTTGCCTGATTCTTGAAAATTTGGTGGTTAGATAAGCACGCAATTGAAATTATCTTTAAATACTAGAAGATGAAGCAGTATACTTTTTATGATCTTATCGAGTCTTACAATCCAATCAATTTCAAGTACAAATCATGACTATTGCGAATTAAAGGTTTTTACATTTATGCCATTTTCGTGAAAAGTGTAGCAATTTTTAAACAAATCAATATCAGGTTCCGAACTTCTATGTTATTTCAAACTTCACAAATCACCAGCACGATTTCTGCAAAGGGGACTTCGGCAGAGAGAACTTCTCGCTCAGTCCGTTTGATTTTTCCGACTTTTCCTTGACTCTAGTCCGGTTATTAGAACTTCCTCCTTTCCAGTTTAAACTTCCTCGTTCAACTTAATTCTTTTCAAATATCCTCGAAAAAAAAATAATAACAGAGAGTATGCTTCAATTTGAAAAATATCTGTTTTTTCCTGGTTTGTTCGATGTTTGCATATGCATGAGGTGTATAAATTTAAGGATTAGTCAGTACAGTGAATTCCATGCCAAGAGAGAAGGAGCAAGATCAAAGGTGATACGATTTTCAAAAAATTAATTCGACTTTAGTAAGTGAGACTGACTAAAGTTCCCATAAAAACTCTTAAATCAATCAATAAAATGATGTCACAGAGCTGTATAGTAAATTTGAAAATCTGATATCTACTTCGGCATTTATATATCGTGGAATCTTCATTTTAAGGTGTAACATGTTGAAATCTTCGGTGGTAACCATCACATTCACGGCAACCGGGAAGCGAGTCAAATGACTGTAATATTCGTCAATACTATGATCAACTCAGAAAAAATTCACTGAACAAAAATAAACATTTTTCAATTGGACGGATTTGGCTGACGACATTTTAAATTTAAACTCAGCTCCAACGTACTCAACAGACACATACCGATCAAGATGGTCATGTTTTTATGTCCTAACTTACAACATGATTATACTTGAATGACACAATAGGTCTTCAGCCTAAATTTTCTAATGTCAAGTCATTTAAAAAATGGTATGAATTAAAGGCACACTGGATAATAAGGACTAACTATTACTTGAGTAACAAATGTATTTTTGCAACAAAGTAGAATAACATTTAAATGTTCTTGGCGTAGGACACATTTTCATTAGCTCTGGCTTTTTTGTATTCTTTAGTATTTGTTTGGGACATGGGCAGTCCCAGGCCACGATGAATCGCCGCTTCTGATTATCGTTCATCCGCCTTCATTTGGGCCACCTGATGTACGATGCTGATGCTTGCTTCTCGCCGCTGGTAGTGTTGCAGGGGAGGTCGATCTGGGATTGTGCCCAGGGATACGTCTAGTTGTCTCTTGAAGGTATACAGGGTGAACTCCCCCTCTCTTAGATCCCTTGGTAGGGCGTTGAACAGCCTTGGCCCTGCCCCTGAAAGTGATCCTTCCCGCAGGGATTAAAATCTGACTGCGGATCTGTTTCGTAGTGGGGGGATCTTGCACAGTCTCCTCCTTCTCTCGTTGTGATATGTCTTAATCCTGAAGGTCTCGCTCTCGAAGTTTGGCACCATTCCGGTTATCATTTTCCATGTGTACAGAATGACATACCTCTCCCGACTCCTCTGCAGTGAGTACAGACCCAGTCGCTGTAACCTCTCCTAGTAGTTGAACTGTCGTTTGAAAATCGATTTTTTCAACTATTTTCATATACCGGTACCACTCCCGATAGTTATGCCTCTCAGTCAAGTATCATTTTCATATTGAGATGTGGAGCTATGTTTCGTACTCGTGTCGGTCAATTAAGATAATTCCGAGTTATTTTTTGTCATTTGGGTTCTCGTTTTGATGAAAAGGGGCGCATTTCGACATCACTATGGTCATGAGCACTTTCACTCTATGCAGCCTATCGCCGTAGAGCGAGACTCAAAATTGGAGTCGTATTTTATTGGAAAACTCCCATTCCTGCCAATTAGGAGGGTTCAGTGGATCGATTTTGAATATTATGGCTTGTCGCGCTAGTGAGTAAGAAATTGGTGAATGAATCACGTACGGCCGCATGCCAACTTCAGCGGCATTGATGCGTACAGAGACATTGCGGTAGTTTCAGAAATTACACTTCTTACCCGTTATTTTGACCTCGCGTTGGTGTCAATGGGAGCGTCCTGCGGAAATTTTATTTCGGTAATTTACAGACGGATCGCAATGAAACTTGGTACACATATGTAAAACAGATATATAAGACTTTTTAAAAAAAATTGATTGAAAACGTAACATTCTTAAAAAAAATGGCCAAAAAAGAGGGTACATTAGAAATCTATCTCCTCCTAGGATTTTCAAGCTAGAAAATCGAGACACATATCATTCGATGCGTAAAGACCATATCTATCGATTGCTCGTAGCTTTTTTAGAAATTCTAATTTTTGTGGGTGGGGGGCATTTTTCGTACATTTTTAGATTTTTCCAAATCCCCGCTCCCCACTTTTTTCAAAATATTTTTAAAAATATAACGAAACTGAAAAAACTACGATCAAATCGAATGGTATATCTCTCAATGCCGTAGCTTCAAAACTGTAGGAGGAGATAGTTTCCCAGTGACAATAAGTGCGATGTTCAGGAATGTTGAGAGCCACCAAACGGACGGCCGATCGCACTGCGCTAAACATAGGCATTTCCCGTAGCTATATGATAGCGAAGTTACGAGTTCTTTCACTTAGAAGTGAGTCAGCGATGCAGAGAACAACTGCATAAACACATTCCTGCATGACAGTTCGGGGTACTGAACTCAGGCCGTCAGAGCAAGCATATATGTGCAGGTTCAGGTAATTTTCCTGAAAGCGATTTGTGAAGGACTCGACGAATGGCGACTCTTTCGGGATCTGTCGAAAACGCATAAATCAACGTACAGAGATGATTTTGGTAGCGTTGGATAGGTCAGATTTTCAGCTTTAAGACGAGCATAAAAAGAGGAAAAACCGAAATATACCATTATTCACAAGATGCTCCCCTTAAAATATAGACATTTCCGCCAGGTTTTGTCACGATTACGTGGCAGTGAGCCGCTCAGGCGCGCGCTGCGTGACGATAGCTGCTCGCCATCGCATGCTGGTGGCATTCTGAGGAGCGGTGTCGTGGCACGGTAGTAGCAGGCGCAGTATAGTGCCTGCAAATTAATTGACTTATCTGAATGTGTATCGCATTGTTATATAGCTGCGAGTCACTCCAAAGTCCTGCCATACATCGCTAACACAAATTTTCTGTGTTAGCGATTTTAAATTTAAATGAAATGAAATTTTCATTTTTTTAAATGAAATTATTTCTGAATTTTTTTCAGGGTTCAATTATTTCTGAATTAATCAGTATGCATGACCAATTGAATAATTTCATTTATTCTGAACCTTTTTAAATTGGTCATGCATACTGATTATTTCAGAAATAATTGAACCCTGACAAGGAAGACGCTACCAGCGGAAGGAACTTATTTGTTGATTTAATAATATACTTTATTTAGAATAGATAAATTATTGAAACCAAACAGCCGTGGTTGAAATGTTAATCCTTTGGTAGACCATAGATGTGTTCAAGTGCAGTAAAAATGAATTAAATGAAATTATTCAATTGGTCATGCATACTGATTAATTCAGAAATAATTGAACCTTGACAAGGAAGACGCTACCAGCGGAAGGAACTTATTTGTGTTGATTTAATAATATACTTTATTTAGAATAGATAACTGAAACCAAACACAGCCGTGGTTGAAATGTTAATCCTTTTGTAGACCATGGATGTGTTCAAGTGCAGTAATTTGCCACAAGGGAATTACATACGGAAATTTATGCGTAGCCCCACCTAATTTGATTACGCCGGATTTCCAAAAAAAGTCAGTGCAGCAGTTGATGTCGATATATATTATCTTTTCAATTTTTTACTTATCTGCCAATTGCGCTAACAAAGTCAGGCCCCATAAGTTTCACTACAAGTCTGTTTCTGTCTGATATTCCGTTATGGAATAATTTTTTTCATCCAATCGGGACAATAAAGTTCTCATTAAGCGCACTTCTTCAGGAATTTTTGTTGATTCCAAACAAAATAATTTCAAATATTGAACGGATCGCTGCTGAATGACTCAAGTCCAGCCGGTTGAGAAGATTATAGATTATTTATATAATAGATTATTTTGAAGCCGATGTTTTGGCAACATCGCCCGAACTATAGAGAAGGCTTGGTTTCTGGGTTTTCTTTATTCGTCATAACTTGGGCAGTCGGCCGCTTGTACCTAGGGTGAGCGCTTAGTTTTTCTAGTGAATAAATATAATAGTTGTGTACTTTAAGTTAATTGCAATAGTTGCGTTATAATTGTCTATTGATATCTTTTTACTTGTACTGTGTAATTAAGCATGTGATTATTTGTAGGTATAAAAAATCAGAAGTTTTTTTCCTCCTCTGTCGCTTTGATCTTGCTTCTGGACTCCTTCGATAAAACTACGTGTGACACGAATTCTGCTAATCTACAAGCAGAAGAAATGCTGGTTAGCACTTAATTCTGGAACCTATGATGAAAGGAACCCGTTGACGTCATTACATGAAGCATCTATATTAACGAGGAAAACGACGAATCAACTTCCCGTCAAGCTCCTCTCCCTCTTGGGGCTGAAGTTTAAAACATTTTTTTTCGAGCATGTTAATTAAGTTCTCTGGAAACGGAGGAGTGTCTATTAATCTATATGCTATAGCATTATTTTTCCACATTCGCTTTCGATCATTGCTATATATATGTATCTATTGTAGAAAATGTAATTGTGGATTTATATGTCAGTTTAACTAGAGTAACTTGGCAAATTGTTGCACTTTCCAATGTGTAATGTACTCGAATTTTGAACTTGTGAGTAAAATAACTTCAAATGGGCATAGACTGAATTTTCATTGACAGGGTCATTTCAAAATATATCAATACAATATTATTATACTTTCAACCTACATTAAAATTGGGAGCGACCTGAATCGAACGCTTTGGGTCTCCCCGGAAATCCACCAAAAAGCCAAGAACCACTAGGCTTAGTCCTCCTCCGGCCTTGTATGAAACCTGCCGTGCACCACCAGGCCGCGGATCGAATATGACTTTCGGGCATCGTTAAATTACGTAATTTAACGTTCACCAAATATAAGGTTAGGTTTCAGATGGCATAGTTATGTTCCAAAATTTATCGTCCTTCGGCGAGTGGCCGTTCGACCGAGGGCTGGTTCGACGCACGGCCTAGATATGATTGTCCAGATGTGTTGAAGGCTTCGTTGCGGATGACAGGAATCATGAAGGTCCAATACATCCAGGGCAGTGGTGGTCTTCGGCAGGCGACCCTTAAAATCAACAAATTAGATACTGTAGGAACATTGCGACTTGACTATAAATGAACAATTTCGAATAAAAAAGAACTAGATCGTTCAATCAGTAATTCATTCGGAAATAATGATACAAATCTACAATAAACTACTGGAAGCAAGGGGTTCAAAGTAAAATACAAATCCCGTATCGGACGATATACTGTACGTATATATCACTTTTCGGCGTATAGGTCATAATAATAAATAAAGGTAATAAAGCGCAGTCATAATACCGCAGTCTTTCTTGGAACAAAATTACAATGATAAATTTGATTTCTAGTGATTTTTAAGACCTTTATATTGATGATGGAAAATCACAATCATCATCTAGACGCATCAACAATATAGAATCGAACTCGAATAAAACATTCTCCGAATAAGTCGTAGAAAATTAGATAAGAAATAATTAGCAATTAAAATTAAGAAGTGTAGTGAACGCCGGCAAAGTTTTAATCGATAATTAATAATCTCGAATTGTGAATCAACCAGTAAATGTCTATTTGATTTTTTATTTTCCTTTGCTTAAATGTTGCTTCATAAATGTAACGGCTAGCAGCTGACGGTGAGTTGCTTGCATCATACTCCCATGATAAAGTGATCATTCTTTGAAATCTTTAAAATGGAAGAGAAATATTATGTGTCGTGAGAATAAAACCTCTTCATATGAGGAGGCAGGGCCTTTAATTGTGTTTGAAAGCAAAACCTTTTTGTAAAATTACTTGGCAGCTGGGACGACATAAATATTCTTGTTATTTGACGAAGAAACACAATGACCTGATGGGAATTTAGTCTACTACAATAAAATCTCAAATTTTCCCGGCCCCAAGTATTCAAATAGCCCTTATGACTTTTCCTTTGAGAACACAGTGGAATATATGGTAGTATATGATAAAAGACGAAAAACTGTCCTCATATGAAGGCTATGTGTAATTATATATGTTCATTGAACTTTCTTACCCTGACAAATGTGACTCAAACAGGAATCAAGGTATAGATTTGCCATGCAGGAATGGAGACATCAATCGCTTCGCCAGATATTTCTTGCTACGAGATTTGTAAATTTGAAGAGTTTGTGGTTGAGGATCAAATGAGTGTTATACATGCTAAATCTTGTTATTTTTGGCTACGACTACTCCATGAGCCCAGGTAGCTGCTACTAAATTCCTTAAATGATTGCATAATTACCTATTCCTTAATCCTTTAAAATTATTTTCTTATTGATTTCCTCTTTCCCAATTTCAAATTTATGTAATCAATCAGTGGTGGCATGCCCATTGCTCGACTCATAAGTAATATTATTGTCAATTTTAGTATTTCAATGGGAATTATGTGGAAAACTAGAGAAACGTTCACTTGAGAAACTATTTATGTAAAAAAATTACGCGTGTTTTAATGTCAAAAGTTTTTGACTTAAAAATACGCCTCGTATACTTCCAAGGGCCATTCTGAATCAAGCGCTAACATTTGGACGCTAGCGGACTCCACCCCACGAGTAAAATATTTTTGGCCCGAGTTTAATTCCGCTGCTTCAGAAGTTACCCGTTTTAATTATTACTCAACGATAATTGAGCCTTGCATGCTTCACGATTGTTTACATCGAAGCCAATTATAAGCGTACATATGTTGATTGAAATAAAGGCCAATGTTTATATGCTGTTAGAAAAAACGGTCCCACCGGCATTGGCCGGTCGCCCCATGAAAATAAACTTTCGTCGTTTTTATCAGATGTTTTACGGAATTCTGGTGTTAAAATAGGAATAAAAACGGTGAAGCGGTGTTTCTTTTCACGTGCCGACCGGCCGCTGAAACACCGTTAATACCGTTAACGGTCATTTTTCTAACAGTGTATGAGGGCAAAATGGGTTTGTTCATTTACTCGAGCACTGCGACATTCGCTATCAACGACCTCAATTCGTATCTCGGATTATGAGACTTTAAGCTGTGATGTTTCGAAAGAGTTTTACTGATTTTTATTTTGGTGCTTGTTTTACTCAAGTTATTAGGAGAATACGTAAACGTGGTTCTTGAGCGGAAAATATTTAAATTTTTTTATTTCCTTATTGGAGAAAACTTCTACGTCTCAAATAATTTTCCTCAGTATTTTCCTGGTTAGAAAGACGTCCGGGAAGGAATAGCGAAAGATTCAAACGTCTTCGGTCTTCCTCCATGCACCTCCTGCCTTCCTGCAACCTCCATATACAACCCATCCTATGGACATCCTGCCATGTTCATACAACCTCCACTTAAATTCCTTGACGGTTCCTGCAATTGAATCGTCCTAACGTATCAAGGGAGTGAAATGGGATTGATAGTATTGCTAAAGCCAAAATTTTTGGTAATGTAGTACAATCAAGTATGAATGAACGTTTCTTCAATTTTTGACAAATCAACTTGATGAAATGAATAATGATGAATTATAAATGTGAAGGAACTTGCAATAATTGGGTGTAGAGCCCCATGGTAATATCATATATAGGATTTCTAATTTCGTTCATTAATAATACGTTTTGTAAAAAAGGCAATGACATTGAAACATTTCATTTATTGAATTGGTATATTTACAGAAATAATGAGATGAGAATGTCATTTCTGAATTAAAAAATTGAAAATATCATTATTCCGCCAAAATCGCAAGCTAAGCAAGAATTTAAAAAAGCAAAGAAGCTTCTGCGTTTAAATTCTTGGTAATATCAGAAAAAATACCAGTGAGTACATTTAATCACATTTGTATTAACAAACACATGACAGGTGTTGTTGCAAGGTAGTTCAGATAAAGGTAGGTAGGTAGGTCAGATAAAACCAGTAATGAAAGCCGAAAACCATGAGAGCTTGAACGATCTGAATGAATTAGATCCCACCCCAATCTATATATCCACAGAGTTACTCATTTGCAAGCCTATGTAAAGTATTTATTCTATTATAGACCACATATAGCAGAAAAATTTATATGAATTCTCTCATTTTACCCTGTTGATTGAATAGATGCACGATGAACATCGAAAAAATGCTGGAGATGAAAATGCAATGTGGTACATTCCGTTAATTTATGAAGTAAATTAAGGATATTCAAGCTATTTTTCAACTATGCTTTTAAATTACGAAAATATTTAGAGTTATTTCCCTCACAGCAATATGGTAAATTTGTATAAATATTGCTTATGTATTAAAATATCCAAGATAAAGTTCATATTTCATTCGAATTTAACAGATTTTGTACGCAGTATGAAATTTAAGCTTGTTAAACCCTGAGAAGTCATCGAATGGGCTGAAGCAAAGGCTGTCTGTCCTTCACGAACTTGACTAGCGTACCTTGATACAACTTTTAATTTCGCTAACTCAGTTCTTCATATAGTTTCACGCTACAACGAGATGAATTTCTGATATGTTAAAATTAAATTTCATATATGTTTGTTTGAGGCTTGCAAATCGCTATTGCAGCGAACTGAAATGTGGCACATGTCTGAAGATACAATGCGTGACGTTTGTCTTCCAGTCGATGTCCACGTAATATAATATTTATCCCCCACTGGTCGCCAATTTACGGTTTCCAGATTAGCTTTGTTATAAAGGTCAATTAACTTGGAATTTATTCATGCTGATCATATTAATCAGAACGGTTTATTGGACCTGATAGTAGAGCCAGTAGTCGTTCTACTTAGAATAGGTAGTATATACTTGGAAGATATTGCTAGGGAAGTCTTGCACTCAACCAAATAGATCAAATATCGTTTCGACCAATTCATTTTTCGTGTAGGTATGATCACTTTTTAGTCAGTGAATCTCTATAACGATATTTGAGAGGAACGTTTAAAATATTACCGTGACGAATAATCTTGTCAAGAGCTTCACTAACTCAGGTGTGAAACGCAGGAGGCGAGGAATTGTGGAAGTACGAGCCACACTGAAAATATTTGGAGCAAATAAAAAGAGATTTGGAGCTCTATTAATTGGGTTACGAGCCTTAAAAAATGCATTTAGTAGTGAGTGATGTGGGTACGGGCCTCCTTAAAATGCTAAAGATTATGTAACTCTGTTCGAGGATAAGAGCCTAAATAAGAGACAGAACAAACATTATGCAAATAATGATGCCTCACCTGCGCCATTATTAGTACGCTGGATAATCTCTGACCCTACGCCTGGGTATAATTAACAAGTCCTCTTTGATTTGGTACGCGTTTGAGGGATTTGAGCGCAACTAGCACTGCGTCATGCATGTATATAATAACGAAAGAGTCAAAAGCCATTGATATTGAAACGAGCCACACCGAGTCGTGGAAAAGAGTTAACAGACTCTTGCCAACGAGCACTCGTATGTCAACTCAAGATTTTCATACCAAGAGTCGTGCATCTGTTTGCATTAGGTATCATAGAACTCCTGAACTCATGTCAGGATGTGATTTGGTCTGACTGGCCCGATAATATTATATCAATGTTCAGTATTGATTATTAACCGGATGATCTTAGGTTTTGAGTTGAGGGTCCAAGGGTTCGTATCTAAGGTCCGAATAAGCGGCAGGTTGATTGAGAGGCGAGTTTCTTAGTTATATATTTACGAACTAGATAGGAATACAAGGAAGCTTGGTGATAAGTACACAAGGTAGGTTTTAGATGGTTACTCTAACGACGGAGGCTACTCGACGCCGGAGTCTGGCCTGGTCCTGCGGACTACATGATGATGGCTTACTACGTCTCGCCTGGGGCTGCCTATATATAAGACTGACTGAAGGTCCGCTCGGGGAGCTTATATAAGCATGCTATAGTGACGTCACGGAAGTGACGCAGTAAGTGCTAACACAAGTATGGGAGTTACGGTAGACAGCCTGACACGTCCCCCCCTTCAAACAGATTCGTCCTCGGATCGGTAATTTTAAAAGTGAGGATCACTAGGTTGGATACCCATAAGGCTGGTACAAATTAAAGACTTGGTGTCTCTAAAGGAGATCCAACAGATGTCATAGATCCATAGGACAATCTCATGTTATAACCTCATAATTAGCTAAGTAGACTTTTATTATATAGCTATTGGCTTTTTAAACCAAGTATTAGTATAACCGACATTCCCTCCCCTTTATCGGAAAATTGTTCCTACAATTTATTGCAGAAGTTAAACACTGAACACTTCAAGTTCTAGGGAAATTGCCGATATCATCAAAAAAGAAATCTGCAATGCATAATAAATCTCGAAGTAAGATAATAACACATACGAATAAGAATGAAAGCCTTCATAGAATAATGGAAGAGATAGAAACAATCGAATCTTCCTATACAAACATTCTAAATTCATATGCCATGATTGATTGAACGCTAACACCGAGGTACTTGATATACATTAAATAAATGTAACAATTGCAGAACACAATTATCATCGGCGAGCTTTCATCGAATCACATGGAATATTATTGATCATATAGAATTCGGAATGAGGGAACATTATATATATGATGAGATGAACGCATCATTGAAATCAATTTAAGTATCACTCTGTTCCCAGAAAAATTATTACATTGCAGTACATCCACGAAAATTTATTACACTGCCAATAGAGATTCTAGCAAAGATATGGGAATTTAAATTGAAAATCAGATAGCTAGTACGAAGCTAATCGGGATGCATGGCATCTTAATTCAAATGCGATGAATAATTACCTTTAAGTGCAAAAGCAAATCACTCTACATAGTGCAATAAACATCAAACTGTCTGTATTACGCAAATATTATAAAATTCGCCAATAAGACATTTACAGATATAGTCGATGAAATGAGAAAGTTCAAAAGAAGGTAAAGCATTCTGCGTCAACATGTTGTTTCACACGTTTAAAATAGTATAGTTGAACGGGAAACACATTATTAGCATCAACCCTTTTACATTCGCAGTGTTTAAGTTAAATACAATTTTATATTTGAATTGCAAAATCTCATTATCATTAAACATTGTTTGAATGACCAATAAAATTATTGAAACATACTTCAACAATAAAGTTGTTAGGTTTTAACTACGCTTCGTTTTATGTCATTTTCTTATTGATTCCTCATTTGCGAAGTCTTATTAACGCAGTAACAAATCTTCTTATTAACTCGTTTGCATTATTAACTTGAAGAACCGTAGGATTGCTAAGTACTACAATCCAATGCACAGATTTATTTTCATTATAACACATGTATTAAAAGTGCATTTATAAATTTTCATGATAACACATTTATTAAAAGTGCAATAGCAATAATCGCAAGGGAATTATAAAAGTAACATAATTGCAGTTACAATACATTCTCACAAAAAAAATCATTTCAGTACACACAGGTACTCGCGTCGTTGCAATTAAAGAATCACATATGATGAAAAATTTAGTTCTCGACCAATCAAAGGGAGAAAAATTTTCATTGGAATCAACCGTTTGAAATCGCAACATATCAATTAATTTCTCTAATAGTGAACGCAATTGATGCGATAACATACATTATCGTTACTGATGATATAGTAGAAAATTATATGGTAGAACATCCTACTACATTCAAATATCAAAAGACATTTTTATATCAACTCTAATGCAATTAACAGAAGCAATCAGAGTGAATCATTCTTTGTGCTGAAAAAATTTATTTTGAACGGGTCATACTTAATGCGTAGACTCCTGTTGTTAAGTTATTGTTAATTCGACACGAATCGAATCTGAGGATTGATATTACAATATCGAATCATAATAATATTGACTCATTGTACAATATGAAATTCATTTAAGATTCAGTAACTTGAAGCTACTATAGTGCCACTCTCCTCTTACTGTCTTATTAAAAGAACATTTATATTTTGCTTGTATATGTTCGTTTGTACGTGGAACTGGCAATCAAATAGAATAATGATGCAATCGAATATCGGAAAATCAATAGCTTGACAATGATTTAATTGGCAATGGCATGATTAAACAAGATTGTAACCATACATGAAGTACAACGTTCATACCATGTTTACCAATCCTCCGTATTTCGAGATCATGACAGTACCGTAGGCAATTCAAAGCAAATGCAATACTTGCAAAGAATGATTTGCTCTGGTTCCAAACGCTGCAAGCTATGTGGCTATGAGTCAGAGACCAATGACGCACAGCGGGTCATCTTGTACTCTTGTCACAAGGCTCTTGGCATTCTGCTTCAGGAACACTAGCAGCTTGACAGCTGGCTCACATTTCCTGAAAGACATGGTACATTTTAGCATTTGAACATATACATTGTAAATAGACAGTATACAAAATGTGAAAAATCGTCAAGATATGACAACTGTAATAATTGCACGCTTGATGCAATATAAAGTAAGATTACTTTAACAGCAGTACAAAGTATTGAATTTGGTACAATTGATTTTTGATAGTTTTAAATGATGCATTTGAATGAACCACAATAAATATTATTATTGTTTATAATGCCATCATTTTAGTTAAGTCGTCATTTATCTTAATGTTTACAGTTACAACTGTAACAACACTCACTGAACTTCTTTTAAAATTTGTATATCATTATACGAACGTTAATTAAAGTTTACAAAATTAAGAAGCATTTACTACTTCGTTAAGTCGTATTAAAATTTTTAATGAACAGTGGTTCGATCAAGTCGCAATTGAGTTAATCAAGGAATTTCGCTGTAAGCAGAAATTGATTAACAGGAAATGCAATGTGACAACATCGCATACTGCGATTTCTAAATAATCAACACCTTTTCACGCCTGTGTTCATTTCAAATCACGAGTACATTACTGCGCAATCACACTCAATCTCTTGGTTTGCTGATACGACCATTGTAATTCGCTGACATGAGCAAAATCATCAACATTGAAACAGGATTAAATCCGATTCGATTTCTGAGACGCGACGGCGGAAGCTTGTTTTTGTAAACAATTCCTCATGTGACCATGAGCAGGAAAAATTTCTCACCACATCGCTGATGTGTATCATTACTTTTTAATTTCGTTCAGAAATCATTATCACGATAATATAGAATGAAGGTCCCATAATTATAAGGAGAAAACTTTTACAATTGAGCAGTATTACCTCAATCATTAAACAAGAAAAAAAATTCTATCTCGCGTGCAAATCGTCGTTAAGTTACTAATAACAGTTATATGTTATTACTATTCTCATTGATCGCAGAACAGGTTTCTTACTGCAAAGAACAACTTATTGAATTGAATTGCAATTCATAAAACGATTGCCTTTAATTCGTCACTTCGTATTGCGATCGTCGGTTCGATCGTCTTTCGATCGTCACGTGAATCGTGAGATAAATCAAGCTTTCGACTGTGAGTCGCTTTAAGAGGCAATACTCTCATCAGTTTTAGGTCATAGGTTAATGCGATCTGAATTGAATTTCCTCGAATGCATAAGCACGTACGCTACTGCACCGATTTTTCACTCAACACTTTTCCATCAACTCGACTATACACGCAATCGTTATTTAAGGAAGAATATTCACTATTGAATTCTCATCCTGTCGTGCATTCAATTAGTACCATTGTCAATTTAATATTGATCATAAAATGCTCTAGCTTGATTACTTGAATTTATACAACACAATATTAATGCTCTACATGTTGTAATTTTGAGCAACGTGAATTTTACCACGATTATAAGTCATCTCAATAACAGTCTTACTGACATTTTATTTTCTGCATGCGTAATAGCGTGCAGTGGTCAAGCTATTATTTATTACATCTCGTTATATTCTTGACAAGAAATAACATTTAACAGTATGAATCATGAAAACATCATTGCCCTTTATTGCATGCAATGCAATTTTTTTTTGAATACGAGCAATATTTCGTAACGGAATATTTTCACGCCTAAGCTACATGTCTTGCCGCGTGGCCTTGATCTCTGAACGTTCTGTGTACGTCGATGTCACGCACATAAACTGTACGTGCAGGCGCGTCACAGTAGCAATGCTACTACGTACTCTTATTATCGCTGCTCGTCATTTTACCGTTATTTACTTTTAATATCTTCGTATTTGCAGCTTTTCACGGTTATTTAGAATGAAAAATGACGTTAAGAAGTATCGTATTTACGAAATTCAACATCTGCGTTTGACATTAATATTTCAACATATTAATTGAACATTCGTAACGTTCATCAATGTATGCTATTTTAGCAATTATACTCGCACTGACATTTGAAAAGTCAATTAATTAATTCGGAGTTAACCAAATTGAATAAAATCTCCGTAAAGTGCGGTTTTCTTCACATAATTCAGAAACTTACTTAGACTTTAATTCAGTGTTAATTAGCCCGTCCCTTAAGATTAATTGACGTTTATTATAGCCATGCTAATAACACAAGAAAAAATGTAACAAAGCTCGTCTCCAGAATTAGAAATATCTTCATATCATCACAATTTAAGAAATATTTAATCATCACATCAATAATCGTCATAAGCTAGGAAATCGGAAGACGAATATTTCGTTATAACCGTTATTATCAATCTAGTTGATTTAAGTCGTCTAGCATTATATTATTACTGAGCGATCAATTAATCCACTTCATTATTGAAGGATTATTTTATTACTGAGCGATCTTTTAATTAAAATATCCAATATAAGATATACATCTTTATATTGTTATGGAGCGATTATTTAAATCACCTGTAATAATTATTTGCGCATTTTTACATGGTTAGTGACGATCTAATCACATGTAATTTACAGGTCAATGTTCATCATTTATATAACTTCATCTTCGTATACCTCAGAACTCGTCAGTTCGTTGACAAGATAAATTTTATAATGTCAATATGAAGTTTTTATCAGAGCGGCATTTTAGTTAGTATTAATAACCTCACAGGATTTCATTTCCATCTCATAAAATTATGAGTGAACGGCCTCTTTAATCGTCATCATTAGTAATTTAATTATAACGATAGGAAACATACTCCTCAGTGAACGTGAGCAGTGCCCACTGACGTACGAACGATGGTGCTCAATCATCGTAGTACGATCGCACCCTATCGATTTAATTAATTTACACTCTGCTTATTATTGCTCAACATGTAGTAGAATTTCACACGTCTACGTTTTATGGAAGAACATGTTAATTACGTTGGCAATATTTATAGTAAAAGTTTACTATATTAAGGCTCGCTGCATTAAAGCATATAAAATTTCACGCATGATCAGTGCGTTACTGCAGTTTTTTATATACCTAGGATCTGCTGCAGTTTGTAACCTGTGGAATACATGTATTTATTGACGTCATACATTTATTATTATTATTATTCTACCACGTATTATGTAAGATAGAATACTCAACTTCCGGGCGGCGATACGTTGTCTAGGCGCCTGTAGTTGGTGTTAGCCTGCTCTTAATTCGTTTCGGGTCAGCGCCAGTTGTCCGGTAATCTTTTTGCTGCAACGCTAATCTTGATTATAGCCTTCAATTATCTTCCGCGACCTCTCATCTTGAATCTTGAATCAATGTCACTGCTGCGGTGAACTGGATTCGATGAACTTTTCGTATGGATGGTAGTCGTGACCGCTGCCAGCATCATACTTTATTCGCTCTACGCTCTTCGCTCTTCTGATGTGATGAATACGCTCTTCGCTCTTCTGATGTGATGAATACGATCTTCGCTCATCTGACGTGATGAATGTTCGTCTTCTAAGATTTTTATATTCAGCGTTTGCAGAATATATTCACAGCGCTTTTAGTTAGGAAGACGTTTAATATTTGTGAAGATATATAGCCATCATTTTATTGAAGAAGAAATCTATTATCGCGATTCTTCTTTTCATTATATATGTAACCGATATATCTCAGACACCCACGTTTTACGCATGGTGACATTTCTACCTGTGCATTTCGTATATCCGTCGACGACGTTGTAGACGATGTTGTAGACGTTCTTCTTCGAAGTTTTCGTCGGGCTTCTTCTTCCTCACTATCGTTCTTTGAACTCTCTTGAATAATCATTTTCACAATATTCAAAGTTCATTTTCACTGCCACTTTATCACACGGTCGGGCGCCAATTTGTCAGGATGTGATTTGGTCTGACTGGCCCGATAATATTATATCAATGTTCAGTATTGATTATTAACCGGATGATCTTAGGTTTTGAGTTGAGGGTCCAAGGGTTTTATCTAAGGTCCGAATAAGCGGCAGGTTGATTGAGAGGCGAGTTTCTTAGTTATATATTTACTATCTATATAGGAATACAAGGAAGCTTGGTGATAAGTACACAAGGTAGGTTTTAGATGGTTACTCTAACGACGGAGACTACTCGACGCCGGAGTCAGGCCTGGTCCTGCGGACTACATGATGGCTGTGGCTGCCTAAGACTGACTGAAGGTCTGCTCGAAGAGCTTATATAGGCATGCTATAGAGACGTCACGGAAGTGACGCAGTAACTGCTAAAATAAGTAAGGGAGTTACGGTAGCGTGCCTGACATATTTGGACTAACAACCACGACATTGAGACCGTCTCACCTGTCATCTTCAACCTGGAGGGCAGAGAAGCCCCCTGAGACAAACTCACAAGACTGTCGCTCGCACCGTGCTGGAGAAACCCACCAGCGTCATCATGCGGAGGTGCACAACATTAATCGACCAACGATTGCTGGAACCATCTTAATTTTGAATTGGACCCCAGCTATCGATTTCCAAGCTACCGGATTTGTCTAAAGTAAAATTTGAGATTGTTTGCGTAAGGACTTTCTGGCTCGAAATTTTTGTGTTGTATCCTATTTACGTGTATTATGTACTTTTGTCCAACCAAATTTCACTATTCAATGCTTCTCTTAACTTGAAAATGGATGTTGCTGCATTCGGGGCGTCGGTAATATGTTATTGTTTGCTAAATCTGCCTTTTGATCTACCAACGTCATCTAAGAATAATTGCCCAGCTCCTTGAAAATTCAAATGCACTCTCTGGTCGTAAATTGTACGCATATGGTCAAATAATATAAGTTATACTAACGTATACAATAATACAACCAATACGTGATCTTTTAAACGAAAATTTATTTATATGAACATCTGAAATAGTTTATTATTTGCAATAGTAATAGTGAAAAGTAAGTTCCCAGTATAAACTGCGTCCATTTACGGCTCCTACAAGGTTCTTCATTTATCATGCTTTTACCATAATTTCTAATATTTTTATAAAACATTCACATTAATAAACATAATAAACTACAACTTGATACAAGATATAACGAAAAGTTCCCTGAGCAGGAATATCATACATCATCATACAAGATCTTCCACCACACATCACAATTTATCTTTGAAACAATTTCACTTGCTCGCATAAGGAAAATACAATATATACTGTATTGGTAAAAACTATTATTTCATTAATTTCAGATAAACACAACAGCTGGCAAATATGGCTACCATCGCTCAGAATATTTCTCTCGTGCCAGGGATTGAGCTTTCACCTCGGGAAGCCAACAGGTACAAGAACATTTTTGCCGTCCAAGTTCCCATGTGTGAAGTTTTCAGAGCCGTACTAAAGTGGGAATGCAGCGACAAGCAGCAAGGGCAGACTTATGCAGACTACTTTGAAGAAAAATTGGAGCTCTATGAATCTAAACATGAATATTTGAAGAACCTGCTTGGAGTCAAGTTTAAGACGCCTAAAGTTACACTTAAAGCTAAGGAAATAAATATGCTTCGGGAAGACTCATCAAAATATGATGTAACTCTCATGTTTTCATTTTTGTGCGAGATCTTCAAATCCAAAGAAACATACACAAACGCTCTCCAGGTGAGAGTTCCTAACCAACTAGAATGTCTGCTAACAACTGCCAAAAAACACAGGAATGATGTCGTGCATCAAGAGGACACTGCTGTGGACCCTAATAAATTTGATGAAATTGTCGAAGCTTTGCGTGATGTGATAGATGAAGCTGGCAACGTGTACAGCATCCCTGCTGATGAAGTAACGAGAGTCAAAACCCAGATAGATGGGATGTGGGATGAAGTGCGCACAGATAATGAAAAAGCTAAGGCTTATTGTCGTTTCTTTCTGCAAACTTATGGAAACAAAGAAGCTAAAGTCATGTGGGAAGCGATGTTGTCTGAAGAAACTCTGCTCTTTGGCGATGACAAAGTTGAACGCTCGAAAGTTTTCCATTCCCTGGAATTGACACTACAGAAACCTAAAGATCAACCCGAAGACAAGATCTCCTACACCGAACTCCTAACTGGGAACGATAAGTTCATTGTAGTCATTGGCGAGTCCGGGTCTGGGAAATCCACTTTGGCCAAGAACTTGGTGATACAGCACCATGGTATCTCAGATGCAGAGGTAGAAATGCTCAATCTGGAGAATCACAATTTGTTACTTTACTATGAATGCAGGGATGTTTCTACAAAAGAATTTGCTGATGTAGTAGAAGAAAACTTTGAGAAAGTGTGCCAGAAACTCGGCCCTAAAACTGTTATCCAAGGAATCACCGAGTCTAACCCTTTGATTCTCATTGATGGTTTTGATGAATGTAATAAAGACTCGTATAAGGTTGTGCAACAGATGGTGAACAAAATGAGGAACCATGAGTGTCGTGTGATCATCACCACCAGGCCAAGTGCTGCTGATGAGCTCATGGACTTTCTGAAGCGAGAAGGCGTGAAGTTCCAAGAATATGAGATATCGGAAATTTGTGATTTAGATGACCAACTAAGGTTTTTGGAAAAGTATGAAAAACATGTCACTCCACATGCTGAGAAAGTTGGAAAGAGCTTCAGCGCTCTTGGACGGCACGTTCAAAAATTTTTTGTTCGTCCCATTAATTTGGTTCTCTTTTGTCACTTAATTAGTCTGGAACTTTCCTGAAAACATAAATGATTGGAAATCTTATGCTGCTGTAGCTCAAGTCACGTATGATCTGTATGAGAAAATTATTCAGTCAAAGCTGGCTTCCCACTCCATTGTTGACAAGGCTGGCCTTATCGATTCTTTCTTTCAAGACTTAGGCAATTTCTCCTTGAAGATGACATGTGAACGTCATTTCGTTTTCTCTGCAAGGCAAGTTGTTGATTTGATACGCAGTATCAGATCAAAACTCAGAGAATATGGGGTGCTTGGGACGCTTGATCCTGATGCTCTTCGGGGTGTTGTATTGAAAATAAAACGTCCAATGAAAAATTCTAAATCGTGCACCTATTTCTTTCATCACACGAGCATACAAGAACTGTTTGCTTCCAAGCCTGTCTTAATGGAGCTCCGTGCGAATAATGCCTTACCGCCCATCCTGATGTCACAGAAAATTGAATTTTTCCAGTGAGTTTTCTGTTGAGAAATATTTAATTGAGTTTCTTAACATTGTCTCTGACATAGAAAACTCATGCGGTTGTCGTTAGAGGATTAAATAATATTTTTATCAGGCCTGATTCCACCTACGTTTCAAAGGGCTAAATTAAAATCATTTTATAAAGAGACCTAGTTAATTTAGGTCTTAATAAATTAATTTGACCTAATTAATGAATGTGTCACTGAACACATTATCTTTTTGTGCTGTTTTGTTAAAATTATGAAGTTTTGGAAGCTTTCCTAAACTCTAGAACTGCGCAACCTTATCACTTCCTCAAATGCATCCGAATCATTTGGTAATGTTTGGGATTCATTCACCATTCAAACGCAACTATACAGACAGACTTTAAATGGAGAAAGCAAATCATTTATATTTTAGTAATAAGTAGTACAATTTTGTCAGAGGGTTTATTTTTCATAATGACTGATATTTTTGTTCAGAAATGAGCAGAACCATATGCAGATTGTTCGTGTGATTTACTTATGAATTAGCCTCAAAAATAATAATTGACTAATAATTCAAACAGGCACTCAGAAGTGATCACGAATGTGTTCATGGAGCTGAGTGCTGCTGAGGATCGCACTGTCTTCTTGAATAACTGGCAGCTCCTGCGTGATGCAGTTGGAGACGTTGACAAGCGTTTCTGGGAGACAATTGTACGGAACTGCCCTAATTCGCAACACATTGCGGCAGCGATTGCTGAAGTCTACTTCGATACAGGTAGCTCGTTTCTTGAGTACCTTTAGTGCTTGGGAGCTTTCACTTCTGGCATTGTATACACAGCAAAACAGACACAACACGCCATACAACAGATAAATACACTTGAAAATAAATGGTTCAACATGACTAGCACAACCAGGTCCAAAATCATCTCCCTCACGAGGCGAAAAGCATCTGAAATTATCCATTGACAACACTAAATACCATTAGACAAAGGAACCATCATAGAACTACACTACACAACGCACAGCTTTAGGTCCCAGATAAGTGAAAGAAAAGCAATAGAGCTCACAAATTCACTGAAAATACATAAATTTCATCACCTCAAACTCAACGTAAACAAACACACCCTATACCTCACATTTGTTAGATCGTACCTCATTTAGGTCGATATACCCCTACACACCATGTTTAAAACATCAAGTTCCCAAATGCAAACATTCTAAAATAAAGTCATAAAATTCATTGCAAACATACGCTGGTCCGATTTCATACCGTTACGAACACAGCACGATTAATGCAACATTCCCACCATAAATACGGTAGTCCACCAACAAGGTCGTGAAACGTGGCACACCATAAAATCACACGACCCCCAGCTCTTCAACCACTTAACATTCCCTCCAGCCGCCACTGCAAGGCAATACCAGTCGTTCAAAAGCTCCAACTACTCGTAATAGGCCCCCAACCTACACCTCTGTACAAATAACCACCAATCACACAACATACACAGCACCCACATCACCTTCATATACATTACGACACGTCCGCCACTCCGCATTGTCTGGTCGGCCGGTGCTCACTGCTCAGACCATGATGACGCTGACGGCCTGAGTCTGAGTCCTGACACGACTTGCCGAGAGTGAAGCACGGGAAAGGCGTGATCAAAAACCTGTACCACTAAACCAACTGACATTTCTCCGAGTCTCGAGTGATTCACCTCCTTCACCTTCATCAACGTAACCATTATCTCCACTCCTCCCATCAAATCATCATTTAAAATACTAATAAAAATAAACCAAAAAAGTAAGAAGCAAAATGCCTGTAAATAGAAAGTTCGCATTATTTTTATATACATTATTTTTTAACAGTACTCAATCGTCTTACTTTAAATATTGCATCGAACTACAAATTCACCCCTCACTCCTCTACAGAAATCAATCAAAGCCCGGACGGGTTGCCTCCCATCCCCACTTAATCCAAACCTAAACCCAAACAAAGAAACAACCTAATTATGCACTATGCTCCTATTTTCATCTTCTACTGTATGGCCACCCTGTGCTACCTCTTGCTTTTTCATCACTTTCCTACCCAAATAAAAATTATGAGTGGAGCACCTATGTTTTTAAGATGGCAATAGGCGGACGCCATAGATGGAGCAGCTATGATTTATATAGTGAATTAAGGGTGGCGTGCACCACCTTTACCATACTTATAACCTGCCTATGGCCCCCCTACCCGTAAAGCTCTTCTTCCGCAAATAACTACCCATTGGCACCAGTGGCACATTGACGAGCCACAGATGGCCACTTTTTAAAATGAAGTCTTAAAAAATTTTTGATTTAGTTTCTAATCCGATGCTTATGTATTTACTGACATAGTTCCACACAATCAGCGTTGTAAGGGCTGCGTACATATATCTACCATTATAGTACAAGAACAATGTCAGACATGTAGCGGGAACATGTTTTCAGAGTACCATACACATACCTCGTGAGAAATCGAGTTGAAGAAACTCCCTGCCTGCAGGATTCGAACTCCGGTCTCCCACACGCGAAGCAGAGCCTCTACCGTTGGGCTATAGGAGAGGACTAGGCTCTAGAGTAATTTAAAAATATTTGACTGAAGTATTGCAAGTATTAATTTCATCGAATGTCAGAAGTTAGTGCTACCACCGTGATGATTAGATGGTTCCATCAACAATTTTATTTGAACATGCTGCTACATTCAAATAAACAGCCACTGAAACAAACTCCGTTTATTCGTAACGAACTATGGTTCAGCTCAGAATAAAGGCTACGGAAAAATGCTTAATAAGCATCGAAGTTTCATAATGTGAACATTACACCAATTTTGACAGCTGTTTGATTCGAAATATTTCATAAAGAATATTCTTGCGTGAAATAAGAATTGATATCACTCGATTATTTTGAAATTTCAGGCGTGAATTACCTGCTCCACTTCGTGCCACTATTTTTCTCTTGCATAATCTTCAATCTTTTGCGTACAAAAGATACCAGGACCACTCTAGTAAAAATTTAGATTACAGTCAAGATGTGCTGTAGGCTACGTTCTTCAGGGAAGGGATCATGATAGTCCATTCGAAGCACGGCAGTGGTGGTCTCCGACAGGCGTCCCAATTTAGACTTAAAATCGAAATAATTATCGGACTGTTTAAGCAAATTTCCCTAAATAATTAAATTCCACTATCGAAGTAAGCGATAGAAAGACGAATTTTTATTCGTATCCCTCTGCGTAAAAATGATACTTTTTTGACGAGCAAATAATCCGGAAAGCAGATATTTCGAGCAGGACATGGTAAAGATTAGTAGGAAGCAGGTCATAGTAAAGATTAGTACGATGCTCAACGCCGACTTCCGTAAACCCAACTCGTGTGAACGTGTGCTTGCTTACTCGACTGCTCGCTGTGCTTGCATGGGAGCCGCCGAGCCGCTGTGCTTTAGAGATGCCTTACCTCTACAGACTACGTCGACGTGGCTTTAGAGTTCAGATAAATGGGGCGATTTGAGAATATTGTTTATATTATATAACACACTCAATCGATCCATGCAATTTATACTTAATGATACAATAATTAGTCTGAATTGATCGCAATATTTTCAACACAGCCAGTTGGCGTATACGCAAAATTCGTAATAAATTTACTCAATGTCTCATGTGAACATAAAAAATTTGATTCGCTGTCATCTTTTGAGAAACTATTTTTTGCGACAAAAATTTTCCATTGTTCTGCGGACAATTTATATCAGAAGCAGTGTGATACATGCCCAGTGGCTTCACTTTGGTTTGGAAAATTTGTGAACACCTTGTCTATCTGTCAGTTTTTCTCATACCTACTGAATTCACGCTAAATTTTCGCTAAATTTTCTTAACAGAACTTAATCTTATATGCTAAGCACACAGAACGTTTCGTCTCAGAACGCCGAACGAACGCCAGAACGCCAAGCACAAGTCATGGTTTCGTCTTAATCTTGAATGACCTGCAACCCAAAAGCACCTCTCTACGTTGGATAAATTACATTGGCAAATACCTTCGTGCACTGTGCAGTTTGGGCAAACGGTTATCGGTGGCTCACAAGAGATTTGTCTGCAATGAGCCATAGATGTTTCAGACCCTACAAATCATCGATGATTCATCGATGACTCCCACCTTTACTCGCCACTCTTTCGATTTATTGGTGTTTTATTGTCGATTTTCGGCAGATCTGGCCACCCACCGTTACGCCACCTATAATCTACTATCGCCACCTATTATCATCGGTGCTCCACCCTTAATTTTTATTTGGGTAGTGGCACCACCAAAAACATCACCATCACCACAACCAACATTATACCATCGAATCAGCGAGAATCTTCATTTTGTCAATGAGATCCTTGATAGCCGTTTCTTGATGGTTGTTTATGGACCTTGTGGTCATTCAGGGGACACAAAGTCTTTTTAACAATGATATCTATCACCTCATAACAACATAGAATAATTATATAGAAAATATTGAAGAAGATTTATACATTACCTGAATTTATGCGATTTCTGTCTGTTGACCTGCCTTAATTGCTGAATTCACGCACATCCTAGAGACAGTTTTGTTAACAATAATTCTTCTCTATTTGCCAAAATTAAAGAGGAAAGTGTGAACAGAAATGAATGGTGTGTAGGATAAATCAACAGAAAATAAAATACAACAAATCTGGCAATAATTGCCAGATATTCTATCGATATAAAATTTATTTGATATAACGTAAATTTCTAGACCACAGCAGATAGTGTGGGCATCACTCTATTTGCTTATTCTTTTTCAAGTGTTACGATTCGATATTTTACTCCTCTGAACATTGTCTACACTCACAGAGAAGAATGTGTAATTTCTCAAATACTGCTGCTCTCTAATACCCTGAGCTCGAGCAGAGAGCAGGCGTGACATGAAGGAGTTCACAGTAAAGACTTTCTCATTATAGTGAGCTAGCAGGTACATTTTGATCCAAGGCTTGCGGGTGTCTTTAATGAGCATTGATACATAACCTAATACATCACTTGTGCTCCATTTGTTGTTACTTATCAAACCTATGTAGAATTTACACGCTTTTGTAATTGCGATCTTAATCATAATCATACGCCATAATCTTCACGGATTCGTTATTATCGTAACAATTTGCAAAGATTTAATGAATAATGATGATGATTGGATTTCAAGGTAATAATCACCCATTTTTATTTTCCAGATCATAAGAGGTTTGCACACGCAGGCAATGTTGATGTCATTGCGCCGCTGCTGCCTCACCATCAGCCCGCCACCCTCGGAGTCGGGCTCCTTGATAACCCAGCGCCCGAGTCGTGGCGCCAGGTGGCCAGAACATTCACAAACAAATTGGATTTGTTACTCCTAGATAACCTCGAGTGTTTTACACCAAGTGACCACGTGGTTGAAGCTTTGAGCTCTTCAAGGTGCATTGGCCAACAGAGGTTATTTTGTTGAGAGCAGTTCACACACAATTGGCAGCCATTTTGTGGATACTTTTTAAATTTTTTTTATTGAGTCTTCTCAATTATTTATTTTTGACGGCTAATTTTTTTGTGCAGTTGCGTGTTGTCAGCTTTTCATGGTTGTATTGAGGACACAAGCAGCATTCAGACCTTGGCAAAAGTTGCAACCTCCGACACAGATTTCATAATTGTCATGCCCCCACACGTTGACTTGACTCCCCTACAAGACAAGCATCAAGTTTTGAGTCAGTGTAGAAAAATAGAAATTTATTTGCAATACCGTAGCTTTTATTGGAAACTGTTAACATGGAAACTGATGAAATAGTCAAAAAGTCCATAATTTAAATTTTTTCAAAGTTGTGGTAAAAGGTATTATGTGATTTGATTCACATGATCGTATACATGATGCTCCAACTCTTCCCACATGTAAACAACCTAGACAATGTATTTTCTATGAATCATTTCATAGATTATTTCCCTTGCAGGAGTGATTGTTGAACTCTCCACATGTCAGGGTAATGCTGTTGCACTCCCCGTGTCTCCTCGCACTTTTGTACGGGTGAAGCATATTGCCAAAAATCAGCACGAGTTCTTGACTCACACCTTACTTGGCCTTTCCCCAGTTGACAACAGGTATAGTGTTTAAATTACAATCATGAAGAAATACATGCCCTCATTCGGTTCATGAGGATGTCCAAAAATATCCTCTTCAACTGCATTGGGTCGATATGTATTAGTTTAAATTGGCCATGAGCCTGTACTAATGCAAAAATTAAAACTAATGTAACTGATAAGAAATCTGCCAAAACATGCCACGCATATCAAGAATAGTGAGTGGTTGTAGTCTCTACAGTCTACACACTACACTGATGTGCTACATTCTTGAACTCGTGAGCTATTAGTATAGTATAGTATCTTCGGCATTGAGGAATAATCCTAGATAGGCCTGTCGCCGATTCTTGTACTTTTCTTGACTAGACTGGCCTTTTGATCAAATCTTTTCAACGGACGCTAGGTTTAAAATCGCTTCTAGATTTCAGTTGTTCCGTAGGGTACGAGGCATTTCAAGACTAAACATATGCTCCTGCATGGCTTTGTCTAGTCTGTTCTTGAACGCGTTCATACTCGGAGCGTCAACAATATCTTCCGGGAGGCTGTTCCACATGTCGGTGACTCGAAGCGAGAAGAAATGTTGTCGCATGGATGAGTTGTACAGCAGGCAGTTTTTTTAGTTTATAGCCGTGGCCCCTGGTGTTGGTTCTTTTTTCAAATTCTAGTAATCCTTCTGGGACCTTGTACAAACCATGAGCATACTTGTATACTTCAATGAGGTCACCACGTAGGCGACGATAACGGAGATTGGGAAGCTTCATAATCTTCAATCTTTCTTCATAAGACTTGCCCTTTAAGCCTGGAATTATCCTTTTTGCACGTCTCTGAACACTATCAGCTAAATTTTTGTCCTTTTTAAGTCTCGGTGACCACACAACGTTTCCAAACTCTAGGTTCGGGGGCACGACAGAGGTGAACAACAGCGTCGTCATTTCTATATCTAGGTAATCGTAGGAGCGTCTGATCAGCCCAAGCAGTTTATTGGATTTATTAACTTGCGTTTCAATATGCCTCGAAAATTTTAGCTCCTTGTCGACACAAACTTCAAGATCTTTTTCCACGCATTTCTTTTGATGAAGCTACTATTTTATAAGAAGCTACGTCTTTGGACTCGTATGCTACTATGTCCAAAATATGGCAACGTGCAAGAAAAATGGCAGCTAAATTAGGCTTTGACAAACCATACGTGAAGGTGGAGCTACAGAGATGGCGCAGCATTGGCTTCCGAACCAACACCCTTGCTAAGTTTCCTTTAATTAGGAAGCTCGAGACGCAGTAGTATTATTTCATTAAGACCTCATACATCCCATTCGATCATTTTTTCACGGACTAGAAATATATTTTAAAACAATTTTTGAGAATAAAGAGCGAATCTATAGATTTTTTACGTTCATGAGTTACATAGCAAAAATCACGTCGTACGTCACTGAATGTTCATCCTCTGCCACACACACGATTCAGCACCAAGTTTCGCTGTGCTACCATATCCTAAGCACTCGCGTCTAGTCAAGACGAGCAGTAAAATTTAGCACAACCGTGGCATATTCAGAACGCACGTTGCTTAGGGCTGCGGAGGTCACCAATGGTCGAGAAACTCGCACATACAGCCTTTGGGCAAACGAACATCATGTCGAGTACTTTTGGAGATTTGCGAAGTTTGAGATTTGCGAACCTTCATGATTGAAGCCTGACGACCGACGACGAGACGATGGACCTGAAATACTTAATATCTTCTGACGTGCAGCCGTTGCCCACATATATTACTCTTAAACCAGCTCTGGAGCCAACGACCAGAGCTACGAAGCCGTAGACCTTGTTAGAAATATCAAAGTCATATTAGTTCAGAACTCTTTAAAATGAATGTTGAGGACAGGCTTGGCTGGTTCCTGTGGGAATTCTTCATTCCGATGGTCATCTAAGACATAAGTTTTTTATTGGTCCAGTCTCAAAACTACGCTAATGGAATGAACCCCCTACCTCAGGTTTCCGAGGCTGGAGCTGTGTGACTGCGCATTGACTGAAGCGCAGCTGCAGGAGACGCTAGCAGAACTGCAGCGGGCGGGGCTCAGGACGCTCTTCCGGGACCGGCAGATCCATGCGGGGCCCAGTCGAGCGCTGAAAATTCGGTAAATGGACTTGTAGAAACAATTTTTAGTTAATGGTGCATCTGGAAGTTCAGTGGGACAGCTGAATTTCAACCAAAGTGCCTGCCTAGATCCATAGAAACTTCGGTTTGTCATTCATATCATGAAGGCCTGTGCAGTGTATGTGCTAAGTACCAAAGCAGTCATTGAACCACCTGCTCAACTTGTTGCACTAAACGTATTTGATGAAATTTTGGTGATCACTGTGCAACCGGATAATATTCACGTCGCCTGCAGGTAAATTTAAGAATACAATTTTCATTTAACATTGAAAAGGTTGATTCAACCTCAATGATATTGTCGCTATGATTAGTGATAAATCTACCACTGGTTTACCTCCCAGCGGCAATTTTCGATCATGCCACTGCGTATTTAAATCTGTTAATATTCGCGAAAGTTTGTAGGTTTGTTTGAAGTCTGGCCCTGGAAATGCGAGTCTCTAGATGCGGTTTGGGCGCGTATCCACGATGCTTAACATGTGGAGATATTACGTGGTGATGAAATCCCATTCTTAACGGTGGAACCACGAGACATTGGAAAATGTGGGTGTAAAGATTTGTTGTAAAAATTTTACATGTAATCGATAGTTTGACAAGGGTTCATTTTATTCATTTTGAAAACTTCAAAGTTCAAAATAACATTAAAAAATGGAGCTATATGGGAGTACCTATACACTGTTATACAAAATGTAGTTTAACCGGGTAATTCTTTATTCATTACTCTTCACTTTGGGAATTAGAGGTTGAGCCGCTAGTATAGTAATATAAGCAGCTGATATTGATGTTTTATCTTCGATGTGATCCTATATATAGTTGCTGGTAATTTAGTTTGGATTCAGTTTTCCAGTGTGCTGTGCTAGGATCTATGACCACTTTAAGACCTTGACTCACCAATAGATTAATTCCAGAAAAATGTCCGGACTTCGTCGTGAGCACAGCTAATTATTAACACTAAATTTATAACTAGGTCCTATAAGTTCTTTATTGCATATCTTAATATAGGAAAGATGAATGAAGAGAGAGTTTTAATTCTTAATTACTTATTTAGAGTTAGACAAGGTTAGATTTCAGAACAAGAATAGCTAAGGTATTAGTAACGACACTATACAGGGTGTCAAAAAAAACGATACTCAACTTTGTATGGCTGTAACTCAAAAAGTAATAGAGTTAAAAATGTTTGGAAGGTCAGGATTTGTTCCCTATGTTTTTTTGCATCTCTCCACCAAAAATCAGACAGATCGATGTAGCCATAAGCGTTTGATAGAACTTTCAGTTACATGTGCTAAAATCGTGCTTGCTCAAAGTTTTAGTAAGATCATTTTGCATAATCATTACGTTGTCTTGACATGTTTTCTTTTCTTTTCGCTGTTTTATTTTTTGTATCTTTGGTGAGACAAAAACATGGCAATCTTTGGTGAGAGGCAATCACGACAATCTTTGGTGAGACACAATTATGGCAATCTTAATTTGGTGAGAGATAATCATGACAATCTTTGGTGAGAGACAATCATGGCAATCTTTGGTGAGACCACGGTACAGACGGTAACGTGGTAACCGCAACAGCAAGTATGGGTGGTGACGGTAGACAATCAGACAAAAATTCTGACAGTTGCTGCTCTGTTGTCTCTTGTTAATTGAAATAGAAGTTGCCTGTTTAAACTCTTGGAAGCTAAGTTTGATTACATTCTCCTCACTGAAATTAGATTTCTACAATTACCTGGAGCTATTTGTAGTTCTTTTTTCACCATATCAGATCGATGATTATTTTTCTGTGATACACAAGTGTTCTCCTCCCATCCAGAGAGAACACAGAGACGAAGGATTGCTTGCTAATTCTCACCGATGAGCCGCCGCTTCCTCCCCAGTCAGAACCCAGCAGGTTGGTACCCACAGGTTCTGGATCGAATGGGATTCCACGTTGCATGACATTTCTGAGAAAGGTTTTTAGTGATTTACGAAAAATTTTGTGAACTTTGTTTCTAAGAATCTTGTTTTGCGCATGCTCCGGGTCATATTTGCAATTATACAATTTTTGTTGTTTAAATGATCGCTTTAGAAACCGAAATTGAAATGAGAAAAGGTCGAGTTTCCAGCCCTGTTTATCAAATAATTCATACATATTTCAAGATTATTTCATTTGGAAATTTCGAGCAGCATGCATGACACTTTGAACTTCAAGTATTGATTGCAAATTGTATTTAATCTTCATTTTATAAAATTGCAGGTCCGCCTCATCAAAAAATTTCATGTCGCCTGCTAGTCTCCCCGGAGCCTCTGCCGTCGGTGAGGATGACGCTCGTCCGTTGGCCTCATCATGCGGGGACCTGGACGCCGTGTACAGGAGTCTGTACGCCCTGAACGTTGTGTTGCCTCCCGCGTTGCGATTTGTACTGGAGAAAGTGTGCGCAGACAAGCCTTCGCAGGACACTTTAATGAAATATCTGCTGTCGAACAAGTTTCGTGGATTTAACAAACCGATAAATTATGATGTTCCATTCCCACCAGTGCAGGAGGCTCTGGAAAAATATAATTGCGAGGAGATTGATTCACGTCCATTCGATGCTCTGACTCTAATTCAGATTGTTTCCGAATTTCTCACAGCGGGGTCACTGAAGTTGATTTCGGGTGAACCGGTAGACTATGAGAACTTGATGCTTCTTATGGAAGAAGTGCAGGAGCTCAGAACTGCGGTGTCCGTAAACCAGTGCGATGATCCTTCAAAACTCACTGGGATGCCCGACAGGATCACTGAGATCGCAAACGAGTTGATAGGCGAGGCCGCTCAGCAGCACCGCGTGCCGGATGCTGAGGCGGAGCGGGTGAAGGAAGCTTGCCAGGCGCTCTGGGATAAATACTCTGCTCTGCGCGTCGATGATGACGCCTTTGTAGTCTATCGCTTTGTAGAAGAGAACAGAGAAAGGATTGCCTACCTGGAATTAAAAAATATATTTGATGGACGGTACATCTGTATTTACGAATCTCCAAGTCATAGGCTCAATCAGCCTTATGGGCTGATCTGCAATCAGCCCATGCATATGAGCTTAAAGCTGATCGTGCCTAGAGTAGGACATCACTCTCCATTTAATGCTCACATTTTGGAACTAATCTATGGTAAGACGCATGGTTTCTTCCTCCATTTCAAGTGCCATGACACAGAATCCAGCAGTTTTTCTGATGTAATCAAGAAAACATTTCCTACAGCCTGTAGCCAAATTGGAGTGCGCAACGTTGAATATGTTTTGATGAGTCAATGTCCTGTAATTTTCATCGAGGGCTACGATGAAGCCAACGCCACGTCCAGCGTTGTCGTCGAAGAAATTATCTACAAATTTCGTAAAATCCCATGCAAGTTCGTCATAACTACACTTCCGGAAGTTGCTTCCTCTCAACGCAATATCCTTGCAAATGAATCTACAGGCATCATAAAATCACTGATTTTACCTCATGAGTTGAAAGTGTCTAACTCCCCACGACGTACTAGGCCCGGGAAGCTTTTACCTCACAGGGGCCGAATTTCGGGGGCCCCCTTGAAAATTCTGAAAAAAATCTAATCTTGAGTCTCGCCTTGAGGCCAAGTCAGACGGCGAGCTTGTGTTTGGGGCCTTATTTGGTCAAACCCCTAATTTTCGGCTAGCGTCTTTTGCTTATATCCCGGATCGTGCATAACGCCCAGAAACTTCAACATGAAAATCCGGCGCTGCTGTTTTCGGACAAAGTTATTGTTCGATTTTTCTGCAATTTGGTATGCCACTCGAGAACACTTGCGTGCATTCAAAAAAATTTTGAGAAAAGTCGAACCGTGATTTCAAAAATTATACCTGAAAAAACTAGTTTTTAACCTTTAGCTCTCCAACCTCGTGGTCTACTGCCCTAAATTGTATTTAAGCTAATTGGGCCTGGGCCAACATTTTCGTCACGGCTAATTTTTTTTTGTAGGAATCGTATGTTGAAAGTTGTAAAAATGCACTTGAGAAAAAGTTTAATAACTATTTCCATGACGGTTAAATTTTATGGCTCATGTCGAGTGAAATTATTCTGTGGGGTCTCGTGCATGTAAAAAACATTTTGATGAAATTCGAGCCGTAGGTTTTGTCAAATCCCCTCAAGTTGTCGAAAAATTGCGAAAAAAACGCGAAAAAGTGGCCCAATTGGAGGATCCGGTGAAACAATCATAAGGTCTAGAGGTCTCTTTTTAATTCAAATTTGTAACCAAGAACTTAAGTTATAATCCCATTCTAACTTCAATCCACTGTCCCTGAAACTTTTTGAGTTATAAGTAAAAAACATTATTATTATTATTATTTTAGGCGTCTCGGAAATTAAAATCTCGCTAATCAAGATATGGGTTTAAACAGCTCATCTGATAGATCTCAATAAGATCTTTCAGTCCGTGTAAAAATTTTCAACCGACGCAATTTTTACCCGTTGTTTTACCATGAAATTTTTTGATAAAGCGACGATAAAATCCAAACGGTTGTGGATAGAGGAACAAGTCACTCAGAATAAACTAGTAAATCGAAAAAGTATTGGAATCCGTTGTGGGCCTTTTTTCTTTAAAACGTCTCAACATTAGTGATATTTTTTTATTTAAAACGTCTCATTTCGGTTCCAGGTGTTGGTTCTTGTTTCAAATTCTAGTAATCCTTCTGGGACCTTGTATAAACCATGAGTATACTTGTATACTTCAATGAGGTCCCCACAAGCCTTCTGGGACCTTGTATAAACCATGAGTATACTTGTATACTTCAATGAGGTCCCCACGCAGACGTCGATAACTGAGGCTTGGAAGCTTCATAATATTTAACCTTTCTTCATAGGACTTGCCCTTCAAGCCCGGAATTATCCTTGTTGCACGTTTTTGAACATTCTCTACTAAATTATTGTCCTTTTCAAATCTCGGTGACCACACAACGTTTCCAAACTCTAAATTCGGGCGCACAACAGCAACAAACAACTGCTTCATCCCTTCTGCAACTATGAACTCGTATGAGCGTCTGATCAGTCCAAGAAATTTGTTGGATTTATTAGCTTGTGTCCCAACATGCTTAGACAATTTCAGCTTCTGGTCGACATAAACACCCAAATTTTTTTTCGATCTAGACTTTATTGCGCTTTATTTGACGCATCCTTAACTGTATTATAAGTTTATGTGTCGTGGGCATACATGGAGCACACGCTTGACGCTACTTCTGGCAGATCGTTTGTAAAAGCAACGAACAAAATAGGACCAAGAACGCTTCCTTGTGGCACGCCACTGCGCACTGATGCCCAGTCTGACACGGTTCCGTTAATACTGATACGTTGTCGTCTACCTAGGTACTAGAAAATCTCTGATCCAATGGAGTACATTTCCCTCAATTCCCAAAGACTTCACTTTACGCAACAGCCGCTCATGCTGAACACTGTCAAATGCTTTGGCAAAATCGAGGTACAATGCATCCACTGGCTCCTTTTCGTCCAGCATGCGAGTACAATTGTTCAACGTAGATAATAAGTTAGTGGTGCAGGACCTACCGGCAATATAACAATTTTGACAGTCTGATAGGAGATGGTGAGCAGTCAAGTGATCGATAATCTTAACCCTCACAACAGATTCCATTACCGTACAAACAACACTTGTCAGACTGCCAGCGATAATTGCTTTTGCCACCTTTTTTTTAAACATGGTGTTTATGTATGTTTCGGATTTTTGTGTAAAGGTGTGTTTTTTACGCACTGGTGTTTATATATGTTTTTGATTTTTCAGATTCGTGCATTGAGTTTAATGGGGATATCCTGCAAAATATATGTGTGTGGATTGTTCTGAGATATGCGCGGGCATGTTAGGTGGTTGTATGTTTTCGATTAGTATTTTTATGAGTATTGTATTGAATTAAATGTATCAAATTATTTAGTGTACATAAATATAGATAGGATAAATGTATATGTCGGTGGTTTCTGGTTTGAACCTTTTCTTCTTCTTGTTTGGTGATTATGGGAGCTTTGAAAACGTATTCATACATTTACACGTCATTAGGGTATTCACTTGTTGCAGCATTCTTAACAGCAACGGTCAGATTATCGCAAAGTTGTTACTGGTTGGAAGATTGTCAGAAAACTCTAGAGTATTCGAGTGCTACATGCTTGAGTTAATTTGTGTTTTATTATACCTCACTTGGCATCGACATCGAGCTCCTTGGGACCTCAAACATCTACTTTCACGAGTCACGCACCCGTGTTTTGGTTCTGTAGTTTAACCTCGCTAGGATATCCGACATCTTTGAATTAGAATTCCTCATTTATTTTCTTCAGGGAATTCGTTCTTCCCAACAAGGAATGCGGAAATGGAGCGGATTTAATTTTTCCGCTTTTTCCTTTAAAAATGTAGGTGAACAGACGGAAAAATTCTCAGCGCCTAGTGTTAAGTCTCTTGATAGGATTAAACAGACCTAAGCATAAGACTGCCCAGTTTCAATTCAATGTATAGTTTATCAATACATATTCCATAAAAATGGCATCTTCGTAATTCCGAGGCATTTTCTGTCATCTCACTGCACGCCAAGCTAAGCAAGAAAAAGTGTACAAGCTCAAGAACCGACACAAATTCACTTACCAAATATTATTACCTCGATTACTAATGAACGTACCAAGTGTGGCAATGAAACACAAGAGGAGGCCACATTTAATGAGATATTCCAAGCTCAACAATACAAAGGAGATCTACATACACGGCAACCGAACGACTCCACCAGTAAGCTTAGCCTAAATAAGATTTCAGCAAGCATAAATATCTAATACGGCAAATATTGAAATGAATTTAATAGCTTCAAATTAAATATGAAGAGTTTAAGGTGACGTAATTTAGAATAGCACACAAACAACGGGCGCATTCTAAAATATTTTCGTGATTGTAGAGAAGTCTGGAGCCCATGGAGTGATGCAAGGAAAAAGTTCCTGACCTAGAAACAAATAAAATTAAATTTTTAATTCGTTTGAAATTCACATTATCAATTCACAAAATAACTAATTATGATACTTTTTCACTCTATTCATACCAATAACTCTCCTTTTACAAGAATACTTTGATTACTTGATAGAAACCCATATAATTTAACAGGCTCGGAATCAATTTAATTTAACAAGCTCTGGACCCATTTACTTTAAAAATCTCGGAACCCATTCGATTCAACAAGCTCTGAACCCATTTGCTTTAAAAAGCTCGGAACCGAAGAGTTGAAGCCTCTGTAAGCAATGAGCCCTTATGGGTGAGCGAAGTAGTAAACATCGTAAATCCATAATACGAAGACAAACATCAATTGAACATTTCATGACTGTGCATCTAGAAAAGTAGCTCGTCATCAATCAATATAAATATTTCAATGAGAAACCAATGAGCTATGATAGCAAAGAGAAAAAGAACTGCCTATGTCTGGACGTGAAATGCGGCTCTACAGTGAGCTATAGAGGGCATTTCACTGCAGCAAGTATTGTCGGAGCGGCAAACTGTTCGTAGGTACTCGGGATACCTACAACATTGCCAGGCGAACGCACACTCGCTATAAATCTTTTTAAAACATATCAAGCAATGAGCAACTGCATAAGAAGGACAGAATGATTGATTATTCGTCCTTTAATCATGGTGCCTAATAGTAAAAATTAAATACATTCAGCACTTTTAAAAGAGAAAGTATTTTAGAAATCTAAGTAATTTTTAACATCTTTCGTACTTGGGTCTTTTTAATTTCAAATGACCATGTCTTAGGAGCAGACCTCTGTTTACTTTAGTTCAAAAAATGAACACATTCGGCACACAGATCAGCAACAACAACGACGAATATGGATGACTAATTTCACCTTTCGAGGTTAAATTTCAACCCAGTTCGGAACATGCCTCGTCCAAATCATCCCATAGCTCAAACTTACAGCCTCGCACAACTTTACCTAATTTAGAAGATCACAACTTCTAACAAACTCATATCACAAAGCACGCATGACCTATGAGCTAAAGATGGCAGTGATAGAAATGGCGAGTCACCGTATTAACTTTTATACCCGAGCCTAAAATGATCTACGCTCGTATCATTCCCAGAGAAATAAAATTCCTCAGTAGAAGGTATTCGATTATTGGTGTAACTATTACCTAAATTTTGTGTCAAAAAATGTGCAACGTCAATAAGCAAATCGGGTACATCAGAAAAAAAGTTTGTCACAGATATATTGGATAATTTTGGCTCTTAATGAGGCTGAAATGCCAAGATTTGAAACATTTGCTGTGTCATCCTAAAAGACAGTAAAATATGCTCATCAGAATTTAAATTAATAATAAATGAGGATCTACCATGAGAAATTTGCTGTGACCGAGACATGCCATTCGAAGGCAATCATTCTTGGCTTGGATACAATAAATTCTTGTCTAAATGAACATGGTAGAGGAGACGCCACAAAACACGGCAGTCTTTTCAGTACGTTGATTTTAAATAAGGACGATTCAACCACAATGATAGATTTTGTTATATCGTTTGTTTAATTTGGTTACATCATTCCAGAGAGCGAATTACTTTAAATATAATTTTGTCACAAAATACTTGGAAAAATGTAACAATTTCGTCGATCTGAGGATCAAAAGACTGCCGTGTGCGTAGATTTCCGTTTTAAAAAATGTACAGATAAATTGTGCGACAGAGAAATGTTTACATCAAATGCGAATGAGACGACAAAGATTCTTACCAAAAACCGTTTTGATAACACAAGTATTTCGTTACAACTTTTTATAATCTGAAATTTCTTAATTGACCAGTAATAATCAAGATTAAATTCGATAGATTTTGGATTGCCAACAAAGATAAAATTTTGATTACAAAGCCCCAGAAAACTTGTAAGCATTTTTGTTAACACGGAACGTTCGTTTTTCTATGACGTTTTTGGAAGAACTTATAGTATTTTCAGACCCAAGAAAGATCGATAGATTATAGGCAATATGATTAAAATTTATGCAATGCAAAATTAAATTAAATTTATTAATTAAAAATAATTTATTATTGATAATTGATTGGAAAATTAATTGATTAAAACTTGAATAAGATATTTAGTTCGAGTAGCTATTTATCAACGCATGTTAGAATCGCAAGCTAGTAGTAATTATAAGCTGAAATTGAACAACGTTATAATTGAGAGGAAATTACAAACGGTGATCATTGAAAGGCACGCAATAGGACGGCTAAGGTAGAATGTGCATACACATACAACACAGAAGCTGCACAATTCTTAATAACTATTTCACCAACTTCGTCAATTCTAAAAAGCTAAACTATTGAATTGAGGGTAAAATGAACAGCACTATTCGCGTCTAAATTGTGAATAATCTTCAATGATGAAATTTGTATGAAGTATCTTTCAGAAATAAATTCGTGATAATGAAAAAATTACATTACTAAAGTCGTATTTCCGTCAAATAAACATTTGCAAGCTCATTAGATTACAAATTAGAAACTTTGTTCTTGTGTTTAAAAAAAATAATAATAAAATAACAAGCACATTAGGCCACACTGCTGGAGGTAGTGCAATATTTACTTAAAATAATATTGGGGGATTCAATACGAAGTCATATAACGAAATCCATTCTAAGCGCCTAGATAAACGAATTCACAATTTCAAATTCATCATCAATAGTGAATTTTCTTTCAAATCAGCGAGCTCACAATGTTGAAGAAATCAGTCACGAATAGAGCGCATTTTACCTTCAAATCAACGACTTTCTTCTAACTAATATCAACGGCAGCTTCAGATACGTCTTATAAGATATGAGATCATTCACAAATGCTCGAGTAATTAGATATTCTTCGCACGCTGAAGACTTTTGGTCACTTTGAGGCGTCGTGTTATGGCGCCCTTTTTATTACTGATCAATTATAATAAAATAAAATTGATGTGGACGCTAGAAGTTAGCTCCGATGTAGGAAGTAATTCAGTAATGCCAGACTGAAATTTAGGATATAGCTGGACTCCGAAACGTTTTTATTTTTAAGAAATGGTGAATTTTTTTGGCTGTTTTCTTTACTTTTAAATTCTTGATCAATTCGCGATTTAAGCAATCGAGTGATTTTATAACAGACTGAAATGGTTTAAACGCATACTTATTGTAAACCAATTGATCCGCATTGTGTGTAGGGCAACTCAAGTCTGAAAAAATTCTCATAACGAAGATCAAATGCGTAGTTTTATTGCGCACAAATTCAGCCATGTAAATATTTGGGCTTAGACATACAATATTGCCATACATAAAAGATAAAATGAGGTTGAATTGTCAGGTTTCGACACTACAATTAAATTATTTTCACCTATAATTAACTAAATTGCTATTAACGCACACATACAATTTAAAACATAATACGTGTTACAAACTTTTCAACTTTGAACAGCGTTATTACAACCTCAACTGTCAAATAAATACGCAGCAACGATAATAAAGTAATCCATTTAGGCGGCCAAGATTATGAAAGCGGATTCAAAATTATTCAATTGCAAATCTAATTTCATTTAAATCCATAAAATTTTCCCACTTGTGACCAATAGGCTTCAGCGTGACGCCAAAAACGATGATTCGTTCAACAAATTTCTAAACTCGTATATAAAAGTCAGGACAGTGAAAAATGTGCGTCATTCAAGGCGTTGGTGCGATGCGTCTCTGGTCACTTCACGCTCAGACGCTCGCTTCATGTGAGACGAGGCGCGCCACGACCGCCGCGCCTCAAATTGTAGTTTTGTCTCCCGTGGCTGCGGCGGTTGTGGGGGAATTGTTCAGGCAAGAGAAGGAGCTTTCATAAAGAGATGAGAGTGGGCCACCCCGAAACAGAGTGGGCCACCCCGAAACAGAGTGTGCCACCCCGAACCAGAGTGGGCCACCCTGAACCAGAGTGTGCCACCCCGAACCAGAGTGTGCCACCTCGAACCAGAGTGGGCCACCCTGAACCAGAGTGGGCCACCCCGAACCAGAGTGGGCCACCCCGAACCAGAGTGGGCCACCCCGAACCAGAGTGGGCCATTCCGAACCAGAGTGGGCCACTTCTATCGGAAATACCACTAGGATTCAGAAAGAAAACTAATTTCTTCAGAGAATCACATTGGTTCAAAGTTTACCACTAAAATTCAGGGAGTAGCCGTGAGGTCCGGAAAGAAACACTGAGATTCAGATAGAACCACTAAGGTTCCGCAGAAAGCATTTGGGTGCAGAGAGAATCATTGGGAGACAAAGGACTGTAAAGATTAGGAGGGCCCTGACAGCTAAAGAGACCTTGAGGATTCAGAAAACACTAGGGATACCAAAGATTCCGAGGGTTCATCACACCCAACGGGTTCAGAAGACCCTACGGGTTCTGAAGACCCTATGGGTTCAGAAGACCCAACGGGTTCAGACGACCCTATGGGTTCAGAAGAACCAACGGGTTCAGAAGACCCTACGGGTTAAGAAGACCCAACGGGTTCAGAAGACCCTACGGGTTCAGAAGACCCAACGGGTTCAGAAGACCCAACGGGTTCAGAAGACCCTATGGGTTCAGGAGACCCAACGGGTTAAGAAGATCCACGGGTTCAGAAAACTCAGAGGTTCAGAGGTCACCGCCAGATCTAAGAGAAGGCGAGGCTCTTCTTGGCGCCGGTGTCGCCCCTGCGTCGCCGCGGCGACACGGAGCCGTAGCGGCGGCTGGAGCGGCCGTCCCCAGGCGACACCGAGAGGCCCGACAAGTTCTGCGGAGGAGGAGACGTTAGGACGGGCGTGCAACTGTAACGTAAAACTGTAACTGTAAAAACTGTAACGTACTCAGACGTACCTGTACGTTGGGCACTCTGACGTGCCTGTACGTCGGGCACTCTGACGTGCCTGTACGTCGGGCACTCTGACGTGCCTGTACGTCGGGCACTCTGACGTGCCTGTACGTCGGGCACTCTGACTGTATCTCGGCGTCCAGAGCTGAGGTGGACACTCTGGGGTACTTGTATCTCAGCGTCCAGAGCTGAGGTGGACACTCTGGGGTACCTGTATCTCGGCGTCCAGAGCTGAGGTGGACACTCTGNAATCGTGACCGAAATATAACAGGCAATCGTGATCGAAATACAACAGGCAATCGTGACCGAAATACAACAGGCAATCGTGACCGAAATATAACAGGCAATCGTGATCGAAATACAACAGGCAATCGTGACCGAAATATAACAGGCAATCGTGACCGAAATAAAACAGGATTGACTGAAATCCACCAGGCAATCGTTGCTGAAATCTACCAGTCAATCTCAATTGAAATTTATTAATCAATAAGACTACCAATCGCTCAAAGAGACGCACCGTGATTACAATTAGATAATTCTGAAGGAAATCTACATCGTAATTAATGTGCTTTATTACCTCAAAAATAAATGAATGATTTCGAGTGAAAAAGTTATGAGTTAAACTAAACCACCAGGTCTCGACGAGGATTTCATGAAAACGAAAAGAGAGAAAAGGGCTCATATACAAAAAAGGCTCATATACATAAAGGCTCATCATATACAAAAAAGGCTCATTTGAAAGGGCTCATATATGCTCAGCGCACCATCCTTTCATTAACGTTTCTTGAATGGCACTTACGCCCGTTACCATAACGTCTGAATTATGTAAGACGGCATGCTCAATTATTGTTCACATCTCCGTAGTTATTATGTGAATTTATGATCCCTTTACTATGGAATTGCTATTTAAAGTATATACATAGATAAGATAAAAAATGACGTTGCACCAATTCAGTGTCGAGATTTCTGGATATTAGTTTGAGTGTTTGGTTACGCTACCTGCCGCCGCTACACCACCTGCAGCAGCTACACCAGCTACACCACCTGCTGCTCGAGCGCATGTATGCGCAGGGTGCAGCGTTCCTTCTCCTGCCGCAGCGTCTCCAGCTGCTGCGCGAGACGGCGCAGCTTCTCTGCGTCGCCCTGCCGCTCCCGCCGCTGCTCGCTCGCCTGGTCACGCAGCTGCAAAGTGGGTCAGCAGGTGAGTCAGGGGGGCGTCAGGTGAGTCAGGGGTGAGTCAGGTGAGTCAGGGGGGCGTCAGGTGAGTCAGGGGACATCCAGGTAAGTCAGG